>NC_141044.1:41140000-41297500 GCF_052040795.2 Danio rerio
GCTCCAGGAGATGATGGTATTAAATCGGAATGAAGATCCTTGGTTCTATAATTAAATAAGGGTTAAATAAATAAGTTATATAATCCTTATTTAAACATCATACTAACTAAATAAATCAGTCGCTTAGAACTTAAGAGTTCTAAAGTGATGAGCAGTGTTGGGGGTAAGGCATTACAAGTAATGTAAGTTACCTAATAATAGTACTTTTCTAAGTAACAAGTAATGCATTACTTTTCAAAATTAAGTAATAATATTTGAGCTACTTGTTTAAAAATGTTACTTTGGTAAAATTAATTCACTTAAAAAAAATGTATTTCTGCATTAAAATAATTGTAGTCATGTTGAATCCTGAGTCAATAGCTCTGTTTCCATCCACCTATTTTATGCGCATTTTGCAAATGCGCATAAAAAAACTAGTTGATGGAAACGCCATGATGCGCATAAATTTTTAAAATGCACATAAAAAACTTATGCGCCTAACTGGGTATTCGATAAGGAAAGATGCGCATAAACTGCGATGGAAACACTTTTATCGCACAAACTCCAGCATGCGCATTAAAAAGGGTCATGTGATTTTGTTAAAAGAGATCATGTGATGCTTAAAATGTGTGTAAATGGATAAAACTTCAGGCTGAGCACATTATAAAACATCTGAAATGTTGTTTTGGTCATTATAAAACGCCTAACCATTTCAGTATTAATGTTATTATATTATTAATGACCTCCAGAATCAAGAGCGCCTGTGCTCCGCGTCTGACACCTTCAAACGCCACTGCGCGCTCACTGCTTGTCAGGATTGTCTTCTGAGGCGCATTCATTTAGAAAAGATTGATGCAGCTTCTCCTGCTGCAGCAAATGCAGTTTTTACTGTTGATATTTGGCGCCAGTTAATCAGGAAGTGACGATTTTGTTCGCTTTGACTCGTTGGATGGAAACGATGCTTCATTCGCACAACTTTTATGCGATAATCCAGTTTTGCGCATAAAGTTTATTCGCATATTTGGATGGAAACATAGCTACTGAGAGAAAGCAGGAACAGGCAGAAATGAGTACGGTAGAGCCTTACATTCTTGCAATGGAATATTCTCATTTATTTTAACACATTGAAGAAAAGAAGAAGAGGTTTGTCTGAATGTGCAGTGATTTTACTATTTAATTAGACAAAAAGTACAAAAGTAGCAAACGCATTGCTTTAAACTTACATTTATCTGTATACGGCATTCTGGAGTCAGGAAGTTCTCAAGATAACATTAACTTTCATTTAATTTTTGATTATCTACTTATTTACTTAATAGTTTTAGTATTATCTACTATCAGTGTTTTATTTTAAAGGTAAATGAAGGTTATACAGTGCCTTATTAATTGCAGAACTTCTCTATTTAAAAAAAAACAAAAACATACAAGTAGAGATTAAGCCTCAGCCAGGGGTTCGTTTCCCAAACAACTCGCGGCTGTACTATTATAGTATGATGCATCATTTGAGTTTCCCAAAACCATAGTTTCTCTGTCGCAGATTCATCATTTGAGTCATGTTAGTTATGATGTAAAATGTCCATAATGACGCTCTAACCGTGGTTAAATAACAACTTCTTACAAGAAAAACCCAATTATTTTTTGTTCAAATTATATTGTTTTACCAACGCATTTAAAAAGAATACAATATTAGTTTTAGAAATATAAAATCATGCACTTGTTTTCCATATTAATGGAAATATATATATAAATGGCATACTGTATATAGGGCCAATGTATCCTTTGCAAATATTTTTGAGAATCATCTTAGATCATTTAAGCGAAGTATGAGGAACGGACTCTTGGTCAGAAAAACGCAAAAGTAACTGAAAAGTAACGTAACGCTTAACCGTAAAAAGTGACTAAGTAACGCTATATTGAGTAACTCAATATTGTAATGCATTACTTTCTAATGTAACTTTCCCAACACTGTTGATGAGCATGTAATGAGGAGTATAATTGCAGTTATATTCGCAATAAGGATTTACAGTGTGTGAATATAATTGCCATTTCCTAATATAAATAAACTTTAAACATTAAAATGAATGAGAAAAAAGCCAAACAAGCAAAGTCTCTCTTCTTGTGCATGAATCTCACCCGGAATTGAATTGTTTCAGTGGTACTGTTAATAATATAAACAACAATTCAAGAGTCTTATTAAGTTTTATGCCTGACTTAATATGCGTTTTAAATATTTGCAAAGAATATTTAAAATGAAACCGTGCGTGCTTCCCATTTGATTTACAGGATCCCTTTCTGTCGTCATGTGCATGTGTGTATGTGTGTGAGTATTTTTGTTTAACATATCTATTCAATTTTTAGTCGAACCGACGGAGCTGACTGGACTTTTTGTGGAGAAGCCAGAAAGTGTGGTGGCCATCGCAGGTATCAAAACAAAAGGATCGTTATTTTATTTCAGTAAACTGATGTACTTTCAACTGAAGCAGAGTTTTGAGTAAGAGTGGCAGTGCAAAACTAGCATAAGCCTAGTATTTAGTGCAAGCTGGTGCTACTTATGGTCAATGCAGTACATGACTGTATTATAATCAGTGACGCTACTTGTTGGTCATATGATTTCATAACATACAAAATCATGAAAAGCTAAATCTTATCTATGAAATGTTATGTCTTTATGCTTTATTTTGTTTGTTTATTACTACATTCCAGCATATTCAGATATTCTTTGGTCTTGACCAAGTGCAGTTGAATGAGATTTGCTCTGGGAGTCTTGTACCAATATGGCAATGGCATTGACGCATGTTCACGGGCCGTATGCAATATCTAATGTATATTTCTATGATTCCCTCATAACAAACTAATGGTAAGAGAGGCTATTAATACTGTATGCAGTTGCTATGGAAACCTTCAGGTTGACATCAGCTGAAGCACTGCCACTACAATTGTGGAAGCAAATGGTGGTTGTTGCTAAAAGGGATACAAATGCGGATGGAAATTAGTGAGAATTTTTCATATTATTTAATGAGACCCATTAAATTTTATTATTATTTTTAACATCTACCCTTACCCCAACTATGACAGTAATGCAAAAAAAAAATAAAAAAAAACAAAACATTAAATATACAGATTATTATTAAACCTCCCATTAAATTGAATTTTATTAACATCCACTCCAACCTCAACCCTACATCCAACCCTACAGTATTGTAAAAACAGTAATTATTCAGAGCATTGTTCATATTATTTATTAAATTACACATTAAACTGTATTTTATTAACATCTACCCCTATCCCAACCAACACAGTAATGTAAAAAAACATTAAATATACAGAGTATTATTCATATTATTTATTAAATATCCCATTAAATTGTGTTTTATTAGCATCTACCTCTACCTAAACCCTAAATCCAACCCTACAGTCATGTAAAAACAGAAATTATACAGATTAAATTACCCATTCAATTTTATTTTATTAACTTTTACCAACCATCACAGTAATGTAAAAACATTAAATATACAGATTTCTATTTATATTATTTATAGTGCTGTCAATCGATAAAAAAAAAAACTAATTAATTGCACTTTTTTTTTTAATTTATCGTGATTAATCACATTTAATAGACTGAAACTTGTAATTTTGGCTATTCAAATGTAAAATTAATGTAAGCGCAAGAAAAAAAAAACTATTTATTTTCAAAATATAATTGTTTATTAGAATTTTTGTTTAACCTGTAACACAGATTCGCCCTCTGTTCGCTATGCGGTAATAAATTCCATTAAAACAGAAGTCGAAAGTTAAAAAGGAAACACCCGAAATTGCATGAAACTCTGGAGAGCCTGATGATGCTACATTAATTCTTTTATACTGAAACTTGCCTTCAAAAAGTGCTTCCTTTGTCTTATTTCTTTGTCATGTTTCTTTGCACGTTAAACACAAGTCAGCCACAACAGGAAATAAAAAAAAACCTGCAACTGCAATACTTGGGTTAATTTTTTTTAACGCATTAATTATTTCAAATTAATGAGTGCGTTAACACACAGTAATTATTCAGAGCATTGTTCATATTATTTATTAAATATCCCATTAAATTGTATTTTATCAACATCTACCCCTATCCCAACCATCAAAGTAATGTAAAAAAGTATTATTCATAATATTTATCAAATTACCCATTAATTGTACTTTAGAAGCTTTTTCCCATATCCCAACCCTAAACCTACACCTCACAGTAATGTAAAAACAGTAATTATACCAAGTAAGATTCATTTTTTTAATTAAATTACCCATTAAATTGTATTTTATTACCATCTACTTCTACCCCAACCATCAAAGTAATGTAAAAACAGTCAATTTACAGAGTATCGTTTATGTAATTTATTACATTTTTAATAAAACTGTCATTCTACTAACATCTACCCCTACCCCAACCATCAGAGTAATGTAAAAACAATGTAACAAATGCTATTTATTAAATTGGCCTTTAATTGTATTGTATCAGTGTCTACTATTACCCCAAACTTCACAGTAATGTAAAAATATGACTTATTGTTGTACAGTCTCACAAATCATGCTACACTGATGTGAGTATCCACAGCTGTATCCCTTCTAGACTTCACCACAGATGGTCAGAATTTGATTGAAAATGATTTTTTTCAATGGATTAACTTGAACAGATTAATTATTCAGCTTAAGAATAATAATGTGAGCCAGCCAAAAAAACTAAAAGATTGTAATTTTAGATTTCACACCAATGTTAAAAAAGCAAATGGTTGCCATATTAAAATCAAATATTATTATTATGCATTACAGGATCAGTGACTGTTTTGATGTATTTGAACACAGGTAAAGATGTAACGTTTGTGGTGAAGGTGGACTCCACCAATCTGACACGTAAACCCACCATGAAGTGGCTGAAGGGCAAGTGGATGGACCTCGGCAGCAAAGC
The DNA here is from genome assembly GCF_052040795.2 of Danio rerio. Taxonomy (NCBI): domain Eukaryota; kingdom Metazoa; phylum Chordata; class Actinopteri; order Cypriniformes; family Danionidae; genus Danio; species Danio rerio. Next base: position 41,144,919 of record NC_141044.1, read on the forward strand.
TGGAAAGCACATCCAGCTGAAGGAGACCTATGACAGGAACACCAAGGTTTGGGTTTCTTGGTAGAAAATGGGGCAAAATGTGACTTAAGAATGGCTTTTAACAGGATTGGGATTAAATTCACTTCAATTACTTTAACCTCTTTATGTTCTGTGTTATTGCAAACTGATATTTGTTATATATATATATATATATATATATATATATATATATATATATATATATATATATATATATATATATATATATATATATATATATATATATATATATATAGTTGAAGTCAGAATTATTAGCCCCCCCATTAAATTTTTCTTTCTTTTTTAAATATTTTCCAAATGATGTTTAACAGAGCAAGGAAATTTTCACAGTATGTCTGATAATATTTTTTCTTCTAGAGAAAGTCTGATTTGTTTTATTTTGGCTAGAATAAAACCAGTTTTTAATTTTTTAAACACCATTTTAAGGTCAATATTATTAGCCCCTTTATGCTATATTTGTTTTCGATAGTCTATATAACTATATAACTTGCCTAATTACCCTAACCTGGATAGTTAATCTAATTAACTTAGTTAAGCCTTTAAATGTCACTTTAAGCTGTATAGAAGTGTCTTAAAAATATATAGTCAAATATTATGTACTTATGTAAAATTAATCAGTTAATAGAGATGAGTTATTAAAACTATTATGATTAGAAATGTGCTGAAGAAATCTCTCTGTTAAACAGAAATTGGGGTAAAAATAAACAGGGGGGCTAATAATTTATATATATATATATATATATATATATATATATATATATATATATATATATATATATATATATATATATATATATATGTGTGTGTGTGTGTGTGTGTGTGTGTGTGTGTGTGTGTGTGTGTGTGTGTGTGTGTGTGTGTGTGTTTATTGCTATTGGTGTCTTTTTATTGTTAACATTTTTGCATTGTTTTCCAATTTGTATTATTTTATTTAGAAATTATGTGAACAAAATTGTGACATAGTCGATCAGTGAGCTTAATAAAATACATATAATAAACAAAATACAGGAATACAGGGGCAATCATTAAAATTTTAATAATGCCAACAACAACAATAACAGTGAAAAAATAAAAAGGCTAAACTAAAGAATAAATTACAAATATATACTAAAACAATATATATATATATATATATATATATATATATATATATATATATATATATATATATATATATAAACTAATTCTACACCAAAACAGAGCAATTTTGTATTGTTATAGAAAAGTGGGTATAACTTAATTTTGATAGTCCCTTTAACACATTTTGTTGATAATAAGTTACAACTATACGGCAACTGATTTTCATTAGGGTTTTAGTAGACAATAAGGTTGGGTTTAGGGATTAGGGTTAGTTAGATCCAACACAATCTCACGGCAATTCGTAACTTTTTAATTTAGTGGCTAATTCGTATGAATTCGTTCGATCTAATTCGTACAATTTAGTACGATCTGCTTATCCCCCAATGACGGTTGGGGTTAGGGGTGGGGTCAAGTGCCACGCCTCCTTTTTAAAATCGTACCATTTTGTATGACTGAACTCGTACGAATTCGTACGAATTAGCCACTACACTGGCAAAACGTAAAATACTTACGTTTTCTCGTGAGATCAGGCTGTTAGATCTAAACGTCTTGTCGTGGATCCCAGTTGTAAGAGCAACAAATAATAACATGTCTTGTTGATCATTTGGAAAAGTGTCAGAAGGTGGATTTCTCTGATGAATCATCTGTTGAGCTGCATCCCAATCATCACAAATACTGTAGAAGACCTACTGGATCCAACATGGACCCAAGATTCTTACAGAAATCAGTCAAGTTTGGTGAAGCAAAAATAATGGTTTGGGGTTACATTCAGTATGGGGGCGTGCGAGAGAACTGCAGAGTGGATGGCGACATCAACAGCCTGAGGTATCAAGACATTTGTGCTGCCCATTACATTACAAACCACAGAAGAGGGCAGTTTCCTCAGCGGGATAGAGCTTCCTCTCATACTTCAGCCTCCACATCAAAGCTCCTGACAGCAAAGTAGGTCAAGATGCTCCAGGATTGACCAGCCCAGTTAGCAGACATGAACATTATTAAGCATGTCTGGGACAAGATGAAGGAGGAGGCATTGAAGATGAACACAAAGAGTCTTGATGAACTGTCCTGCAGGAGCGCTTTCTTTGCCATTCCAGATGACTTTATTAATCAGTGATTTGAGTCATGTCAGAGATGTATGGATGCAGTCCTCCAAGCTCATGATGGAGTCAGACACAATATTCATTCTGTCTCCACTGCAGCAGGACTTTATATTCTATACTGGACATTATTTCTGTTCAGTGATAAGACTTTTGTCTATCCAAAGTCAGACCTTACTGTCCTAATGAAATCATTAAAAGTGAAGGCATGATCATATTTGATTTTGGTCAAATATGCGTAATCTGGAGGCCTTTGCCTTTCATATAAGCCACTTCAGATACCAAATGATCAACTAGACGTCAAGTTATTATTTGTTGTTCCGAAAACTTGAATAGGCGACAAGACTTTTGTCAGGAAGTGTAGTTACAAAGTTTCTTATAGTGTTTGCATGTCTACTGGTGGAGCATCTACAGATAGTTAGTTGGCATGTAGTTGCAATGTAACTTATAAGCAACGAAATTTGCAAAAGGGATGTGTGATGATTATAAAATGTTGTAAATTTGATCTGCCATGAAATAGCCAAAGAAGCTGATATGGGAATCGATTCAAAACTCTCTCTTTTCCTTTCTTCTTTCTGTGTCAGATCTACACGTATGAGATGAAGTTAGTCAAGGTGGTCCCAGGAGACGCGGGTGGATACAGGTGTGAAGTGTCTGCCAAAGACAAATGTGACAGCTGCACCTTTGAGGTCACGGTGGAGGGTTAGTGTATCTTCACAGTCAAACACAGCTTAAATAACATTTGATCTGTCAATAACTTCCCTGTATTTATAATGCATCCTGTTTTCGTAGCTGCTGAACAAGAGCAGCAAGCGGATATTTTGTCTGCCTTCAAAAGAGCGTAAGTCAACAATTTATGCAACATGTTTAGATTGGACTGCAAGGATTAAATATCATAGCTGAAAGAATTAGACACACATTGGTACAGTTGAAGTCATAATTATTAGCCCTCCTGAATTATTAGCCCCCCTGCGTTTTTTTCCCCAAACTTATGTTGGAAAAGAAGATTTTTTTAAACGCTTCTAAACATAATGGGCTCTATTTTAATGACCTAGGCACAATGTCTAAAGCACATGGTGCAAAAGCATTAAGAGCATGTCCGAATCCACTTTTGTTATTTTAAGGATGGAAAATACACTCTGCGCCGCAACGCATGGTCTAACAGGGTTGTGCTTATTCTCTTCATGAGTTATGGGTGTGTTTTGAGCATAATGTGCATTAAACCATTCAGAGTCTCGTCTCCCTTTCCCTTTAAGAGTCAGTTGCGTCACACCATGGTGCGTTGCTATTTACATGGCGACTTTGTGGAAAAACTGAACGCTTCACTAGCGAGAAAACAGTTAAACAGAGCATCTGCAACGTGAGAATGAAGAACGAGCCTCCTCCATTCAGCCTCTTTACTTTACTTTTACTCTTTACTCCTTTACATTCGTGGAGTAAGGAAACGGTGTGTACGCACTCCACTGAAGACATACATTAGCCTACTTGGGTTGGGCCGATAGACGATGCCATCGTTTAAATCTGCACTTTAGAGCAGCTTTTAGTTGGTCAATGGCGCCAGAGGCGGATTGGCCATTTGGCAATTCTGGCAAATGTCAGAAGGGCCGGACCATTTTTTAAATGTGGCTAGTCGGTAATTTTTTTTTTTTTAAATTTTTTTTATGTGTATTGGTTTTATATGCAGGCAGCTTTTATCTTTTGCAAAATGTGAATATGATGATGGTGATAATAGTAATTATTAAGGGTGTCACGATCCTCTAAATCCTCGATTCGATTACATTTTCGATTCTAAAGGCACAATTTGATTCAATTTTCGATTATGAATAATTAATTAATTAATGACCAATTAATTATTTGTAGCCTACCGTTTAAACTACCTGACCTGCATGGTCTTTGTTTTACTGATAAACAAATCATACAGTAAATGAATAAAGGCAAGTTACACACATAATTACCACCTGTCAATCACTTTTTCTGCGGGACTCGTGAATAGGCAGTGATCTGTGTCGTTATAATGGCGTCGGTAAAAAAGACGCACAACCAACAGGAACCAGCCAACAGTATCTGAGGTGTTCGCTAAAATGACTAAGTACAAGTGAGTGAAAGATTGAAGCAGTCCTCTGACTGCCTGGACCTGCTGTCTCGAGCGCATGGCTGTGTGTGCGTCTGTGTCTGTGTGGTCACGTGATGTGCATTTTTTCAGAGGTAGAGAGGAAGGAGGGCTGTTTAGAAATGCTACACGCCACTGTGTATGTCAAATCGTTGTGGTTCTAAAATGCCATTTAAAAACAAAGACAGTGTAAACAGGGCCTGAGTGTGTACTTTTTGCGAGCGGATTTGCAACGGGGGTGGGCGGAGGATCGCGATGCCAGTGTTGTCTATCGGACGAACCGTACGTAATACGTACATAGCAGAGCTTGCAAAACTGTGTTTTTTTTGTCGACAACAGGAACGTTGTCAACATAACTCACTGGAAATCCAAAATGCTTACACACCCGCGACTTCAGTGAAAGAAGAGAGGGTTTGAGCTCTGTCGACGGGTCTCCTGCTTCTGCAGTTTAACAAGCAATTCAACAAGCCGTTTTTTTCCGCTTTGCAAGCCAAGCTGACGTGACATGGGGGCGTGGCAGCATCGACGATTCTATTTTTTGATTCGATAATCGAAATTGAGCATTAATTTCGATCGGTTTCGATTAAAAATTGAAATCGTGACACCCCTAGTAATTATAATAATAAATGTTAAGCATTTGGCCCAATGATGGGCCCACCCAATCAGAGGTTACTTGGACGTAATCAAAATTTGGCAAGAATGTCAAACAAACAGTAAGTGCAACACAAGCTAAATGTCAGAGATGGACCGATAAAAAGGAAAGGCGGTGCAGAAAAGCTCAGAGAAAGCAAAAAAAAAAAAAAAATGGATCTAAAATTAGACACTGCCAAATGCATAAAATTAACTGAAATAGTCTTGAAAGGGGGCAGCGCAGTGGCGCAGTGGGTAGTGATGTCGCCTCACAGCAAGAAGGTCGCTGGTTCGAGCCTTGGCTGGGTCAGTTGGCATTTCTGTGTGGAGTTTGCATGTTCTCCCCATGTTTTTCCCATGTTCACGTGGGTTTCCTCCTGGTTTCCCTTACCTTATTGGGTAGGCTAAATTGTCCGTAATGCATGTGTGTGAGTGTTTCCCAGTGTTTGGTTGCGGCTGGAATCCCCTGTGTAAAACATATGCTGGATAAGTTGCCGGTTCATTAATAAAGGGACTAAGCCGAAAACAGAATGAATGAAATGAATGTTTATATAAATTTGTTATAAACAGGTTGTTTTTGTTCCAGTCAAATACATTAAATGTTTAAATATCTATTACATATTGTACTGCTTATATTATTTAACCATCTGTCCACCAAAATATGTAATGAATGTGCGTTGGTGTGGTAAAGTGTGCTGGTGTGGCCACAGTGCCAAGGCTGATTTTTAGTCCCAGTCTGCCCCTGAATGGAGCGGTCTATTTCAGTTCCTCAAAACAGCAACACACCAACAATGTAACACACCTCCTTTATAGACTGGCACACCCATGAATCCACAAAGTGGCAAAAATGGATTTGCTAAACAACGTGAAGCAAAACGTGAAAATTACTGTTGCGCTGGTCTGAAAATAGCAACAAATCACCTCATTGCACCGGGTGTATGATAGAGCCCAATAGAATTAATATTTCTTTTATCTTTGCCATGACTAAATATTGTTCAATATACTAGTGTTCAGCCTAAAGTGACATTTAAAGGCTAGTTAGGGTAAAGTAATTAGGCAACTCATTGTATAACAGTGGTTTGTTCTATAGATCATCAGAAAAAATATATAGCTTAAGGGGGCTAATAATATTGACCTTAAAATGCTTTAAAAAATTTTTTAAAAACTGCTTTTATTCTAGTTAAAATAAAACAAATAAGACTTTCTCCAGAAGACAAAATATTATAGGAAATACTGTGAAAATTCCTTGCTCTGTTAAACATAAATTGGGAAATATATTAAAAAAAATCACAGGAGCTTGATTAGTTTTGACTTCAACTCTATAGCGTGAAGTATTTGTTTTATTAATTAAGTTTGTGTTTCTGTACAGCGATGCCGGGGAGGATGAAGGTGATCTGGACTTCAGTGCCCTTCTTAAAGCCGCTAAAAAGTAAGTGTTTACTGTCCATTAAAAGCAAACTTGGGTCTCCTCTTAGAGAGTTTTTTAAATGTTAGCATCAGTATATTAAGCTGCGTCCCAAATCACATACTTATGCACCATTATATGCCATTTTGTAGTATAAATAGTGTAAGTAGTGTGTTCACACTGAAAACTCTAAAAATAATAAGTGCACTTTAATTACCCGGATGATGCACTCATTCAGCTGCTAAAATGAAGTGTGTAATGATGGACACTTCACGCACTCAACGACCGCAGGTTTGCTTACATAGCGGAAGGGGCGGAGCTATCGGACGCACATGTTGAATAACTTTATTTATTTTGGATGGTGAAAGCAAAATTCTCCTACGAGAGCGCCTCCCGATGGTGAATGCGGCAATACTCACGGCAGGTATTATTTGATAAGTCGGTCGTTTATTTCACTGATTTGGCAACCGTCATCAGGGAAACGGTTTGAATTTCCGTTTAGTAAAAAAACATTAGTGTGACATTTGGGACGACACTACATACATATACTATCCTGTTGAGAGTGTAAGTGCATAAGTACATAGTGCATGAGTGCATAGTGTATAGTGTGCCATTTGGGACGCAGCTTTAGTTTTTAGGATATAAGCTAATGCGCTTCAAAACATTGACAAGATTTGTGTTTAGAAGATGTAAACCTGATATAATCATCTAAAGCTTGCATTTGTCACTTCTAGCTCAATGGATCTATGATTTTTTTTGATGTCACCCCATACTTTAGTCTTCTGGCCAATCAAATGCTCTCTAGTGTCTGACATGCCCCGCCTCTTTTTTTATTGGCTCTTCATTTGATGTGCTTAATCTCAACCTCTCTCATTGGCAGAGCTGTGATAGAAACCAAATTCCATTGGCTGTATTTTTAAAGGGGAGGAGCTACTCTATGTTTCGCCCTCTTTCGTGTTTTAGTTGAGATTATGTCAAACATCAAATATAAAAATGCGTATTACAAAAGCACGTCATGGGAGCTCTTATTTCCACTCAAAACAGGAAGAAGAAACCAGAGCCTGAGCTGGAGGTGGACGTTTGGGAGCTCCTGAAAAGCGCTCATCCTAGTGAATACGAGAAGATCGCCTTCAAGTATGGCATCACTGACCTGCGCGGCATGTTGAAGCGACTCAAGAAGATGAAAGTTGTGGAGCCCAAGTTCAGCGAGGGTAAAAAAGAGAGATAATTACAGTCGAAACTATTAGCCCTCTTGTGAAATAATTAGTCTTTTTCAGATATTTTCCCAAGCGAGAAATATATATATATATTATGTATATTAGTAGTTTTCCAACATTACTAGCCATTCGCTATTTTCACTAGCCACAATTTTATTGTTGGGAAAATATTTTTTTCATGTGAAAACATGCAAAATATAGCTGAATCTATACTTTTTATTTAACAAAACATATCCACAGTCATATGTCCTGGCTTAAGGTCCCAGATCACCAGTTAACTACGCGTAAATGGGGAGTTATTCTCCCATTAAAGCAATGATTTTGTAAAAAAATTATAATTAAACCATATTAATGCAAAAGAAAGCAGGTAAAAAACATACTGTGTGATAATGAAATGATGATCACACACGCATGGATAATGATAGACCCATAAATTATCTTTTCAAAGAATGGTTAAACCGAAAGCAACTGGTGCTGCTTACAATAAGTCAACTCTGGAACTCTAGAAAGCAAGACTATAGGTGCAGGTTCCTCCCTTTTTGTTCAGTCTATTTGAAAGAGAATCGATCGCATCAGTTGTATTTCTAGACACAGTTGCTTCACAAAAGGAAATGGGAGCGCGCACGCATTATAAACCTCAGCTGTTAGCGCGAGTGATTATCCTCTCATTCGGTTATCACCTGCAAGTTGCGAACGCAATTATTTTTGTCAGTCGTGTTGTTTCTCGATCACCTGTGCATGCATATTGGACCATCCTTATTGTCGAACCCTGCTTTTAAGAATTATTATCTGGGAAAATTATTTTTAACCAGCCAAAGTGGCTAGTGGGAGTGTCTGTGTTAATGGAAAGCCCTGTATGTATATGTATATATATATATATATATATATATATATATATATATATATATATATATATATATATATATATATATATATATATATATATATATAGTTGAAATCAGAATTATTAAACCAGCTTTGAATTTTTGTTTCTTTTTTAAATATATAATGATGTTTAACAGAGCAAGAATTTTTTTTCATAGCCTACAGAACAAACCATCGGTATACAACCACTTGCCTAATTACCCTAACCTGCCTAGTTAATCTAATTAACCTAGTTAAGCCTTTAAATGTCACTTTAAGCTGTATAGAAGTGTCTTGAAAAATATTCAGTAAAATATTATTTACTGTCATCATGACAAAGATAAAATAAAGCAGTTATTAGAAATGAATTATCAAAACTATTATGTTTAGAAATGTGTTGAAATCACAATCTTCTCTCCGTTAAACAGACATTGGGCAAAAAAATAACCAAACTCTCTGTGGTCATTAAAAATCCCATGGCACTTCCTTGTAAAGAGAAGGGGTGTAACCCTGGTGTCCTGGCCAAATACTCTCCATTGGCCCTTACCCACCATGGCCTCCCAATCATCCCCATCCACTGTCTCTCTACTCTACCAATAGCTGGTGTGTGGTAAGCCCACTGGTGCCGTTGTCCTGTGGCTGCCGTCACATCATCCAAGTGGATGCTACACACTGGTGGTGGTGTAGAGAGACCTCCTGCATCATTGTACAGCACTTTGGGTGTATGGCCATACACAATAAATGCACTATATAAATACGCATTACATTACATTACAATTATCTCCTGGATTGCAAAATGAACCCCTCTCAAAAATAGTTAAATGTGAACACAAGACCAATTTACATTAAAAAAAGTGCCCTTACAAGTGGATGCACTTTTGCACTTAAAACAGATATCGTAACAGGCTGGGAACATTTTATGCAGACGAAACGGTGTAAAATAAATTTTGTGAAAAAATGTATAACTTTGGCGAGGCAGTGGCGCAGTAGGTAGTGCTGTCGCCTCACAGCAAGAAGGTCGCTGGGTCGCTGGTTTGAACCTCGGCTCAGTTGGCGTTTCTGTGTGGAGTTTGCATGTTCTCCCTGCCTTCACGTGGGTTTCCTCCAGGTGCTCCGGTTTCCCCCACAGTCCAAAGACATGCGGTACAGGTGAACTGGGTAGGCTAAATTGTCCGTAGTGTATGAGTGTGTGTGTGAATGTGTGTGTGGATGTGTCCCAGAGATGGGTTGCGGCTGGAAGGGCGTCCGCTGCGTAAACATAAACTCCATTGTGTTCCACTGTGGCGACCCCGGATTAATAAAGGGACTAAGCCGACAAGGAAATGAATGAATGAATGTAAAACTTTGTTCATTTATTGGAATTTGAGGTATATTTTGGAAAAATACCATCACCGATTTTGGACCAATCTTCAGAATTAAACAGAACCCCTAGGTCCCGTTACCATAGTGGTTTCAAAGAATCATAAACTGAGGAATCAAGGTTAGCTAATAAGGTATAGCATTTTGAAATAAGCCTCCCAAGTGATATGTAATGGAGCAAGGAATTTTTCATATTATTTTCAAGAATATTTTGTTCTTCTGGAGAAAGTCTTATTAGATTTATTTTGGCTAGAATAAATGCAGTTTACATTATTGGTCCCAATTTATTAAGTGGCCTTAACTAATATGTACTTACACAGAAATTAATAGTTAGTTACAATGTACTTATTGTGTAAATACATGTGTTTACTGTGTACTTATGCTTGATTAATACATGTATGTAATTACATCTGTAATTAACTTTTGTAATTACATTTGTAAATACACTGTTGACCTTAACCCACCCCTAAACCTACCCACGCCACCAAACCTGTGCATAACCCAACCTCTATCCCAACTCAAAAGCACCACCAGAGTTCTCAAATACATTATAAACACAGTAAGTACATTGTATTTATTTTTTTGATGTAAGTACATAGTAGTTAAGGACACTTAATATAAAGTGGGACCAATTTTTTTTAAACCATTTCAAGGTCAATATTATTAGCCCCCTTAAGCAATATTTGTTTTTCGATTGCTTTAGAACAAACCAATGTTATACAATGACTTGGCTAATTACTTTAACTTGCCAAATTAACCTAATTAAGCCTTTAAATGTCACTTTAAGCTGATTACTAGTATCCTGAAAAATATCTAGTTGAATATTATTAACTGTCATCATAGCAAAGATAAAATAAATCAGTTATTAGAGATGAGCTATTAAAACTATTATGATTAGAAAATCATTTTTGCGTTAAACGGAAATTGGGGAAGAATATACAGGAAGGCAAATAATTCTGACTTCAAATGTAAGCACGCAAGTCTTCTGTTTGTGATCGTGTGTGTAAATGTGGGATGTTTCTGCAGCTTTCCTGAGGCGTTTGGAGTCAGCGTACTCTGTTAATAAGGGAAAGAAGATCGTCATGTCTGTGGAGGTGGCAGATCCTAATGCCGAGGTCAAATGGCTGAGGAACGGACAAGAGATCAAACCCTCTGCCAAGTAATAATGCAAATAATGTGTTCAAATGAATTCAGCTTTAGTGTGAAATGGATGAGAAATGCTCATTTGGGGAAAATCTTTTTTAAAGTTTGCATGAACCTGAATCTGGAACTGCTTTTTTTGCGTATGGTATGAATTAAACCGTGAGCTAACTGTATTGTTGCATCCCTATTAATTAAATAAACAGTGGGCGTGGCTTGTTTTTTTTCTGCTAGCTGATTGGATATTGTAAAGTAGGCGTTTCATTCAAACTAACAGACTCCTTCTGCTCACCATTTCTGTTTGCTGTCAAAACTGACAGCTGTTGGGGGTGTGGTTAAGTGTGTTAGCCACGTGGTTCATGTGACTTTAATATTGTAAGAAGGCATCCATCAGATATTTCTATGATTTACTCTGTCTTCTCTGTGTAATATATGACAGGTACATCATGGAGGCCGATGGAAACATTCGAACCCTGACAATCAACAAATGCAGTCTGGCAGATGATGCTGCGTATGAATGCGTGGTCGGGACTGATAAATGCTTCACTGAAGTTTTTGTTAAAGGTGTGTGCAAATTAATTAACATTTATTTCCTTTTAAACTGACCTTTTCTTTCCCATCAAAACTCAGCTTATCTGTAGAGGTGTCACCTAACTCCACCACTTAAACCATTCACTAACTATTTACAACCTAAAACAAACCCAAATCTTTCAAAGCAAAAGATTGATCATGTCTTTTTTAAGTGAATTAGTATCAAATTCATTCTAAAGCTTTATAGTTTCTCACAATAAACCTAAAGTTAACTGTAAAACTCATCTGATGGTTCTGACATTATTGTTTTGTTATTATGTTGTTTAATATATTGTTTAATTGACCATATTTAATTTGTGCATTGCAGAACCACCAATCACCATCACTAAACTTCTGGATGATTATCATGTCGTGGTTGGAGAACGAGTGGAGTTTGAGATTGAAGTGTCTGAGGAGGGAGCTCACGTCATTTGGTAAACAATTTACAAACATAACATTTTATTTATTACCATTTTATAAATAGATATGTATAACCATTTTAAGGTCAATATTATAAGCCCCTTTAAGCAATATTTGTTTTGGATTGTCTACAGAACAAACCATTGTTATTCCATGACTTGCCTAATTAACCTAGTTAAGCCCTTAAATGTCACTTTAAGCTGTATTGAAGTGTATTGAAGAATATTTAGTCAAACAATATTTACTGTCATCATGACAAAGATAAAATAAATCAGTTATTAGAAATTAGTTATTAAAACTATTATGATTAGGAATATGTTGAAAAAATCTTCTTTAGATTGAAGAGAAAGTGGGGAAAATATACAGGGGAGTAATAATTCAGGAGGGCTGATAATTCTGACTTAAACTGTATTGTCAAGTCTATAAGGTAAGTATATTTTCAATTAAGTATATTGTCAAGATTGTATGTGTGTTTTTAGGCTGTTTGAGGATCAGCAGCTGTCTCGAGAAGACAAAGATTCAAAGTATCGTTTTAAAAAGGATGGAAAGCGCCACTGTCTCATTATTCAAGAAGCGACTTTGGAAGACAACGGCATGTTCTACGTATACACCAACGGAGGCCAATCGAAAGGAGAGCTGATTGTTGAAGGTAACATCTGATCCACTAAAAGATTTTATGGGATAGTTCATGCAGAAATTAAAATTTTGTCATCATTTACTCACTCTTCACTTTTATGAATTTCTTTCTACTGTTAAACACAAAAGAAGATAGTTTGAAGAATGTTGTTTATTGACTTTCCATAATATTAGTTTTTGCTAGAGTGAAAGTCAATGGCTACAGGTTTTCAGTTTCTTTAAAACATCATCTTTCATACTTGTACAAATATGCAATTTGTATTTCCAATTTTTTTATGTTTGTAGAAGGCTTTTTAATTGATTAGTCAAATCTAGACAAAAAAAGAAAAAAATATATATATATTAATGTAAAAAAGTGTGATGTATTATAACTTTTGTTGCATATCTGTCTGTTTGAATAGTTTTATTGTATTTATTACATTTGTATTTTTCTAAATAGTTTTTGTCATGACGATAGCTAATGAAGCTAACATAACAATAAATAAAAGATACGAAAACAAAACAAAATACAATATGATACAGTATACGATATGAAACGAAACAATGCGATATGATATGAAGCGAAACAAAAATATACAACATGATACGACACGATATATGACTTGAAACTAAACAATACGATACTATATGAAATGAAACAAAACAAAATGATATGGTATGATACAATATGATACGATATATAATATGAGATTAAATAAAGTTATATGATATAAAATGAAACAAAACCATACGATACGATATGAAATTGACCGAAACAAAATGATATGGTACAATACGATATGGTATGATATATAATATGATATTAAATGAAGTTATATGATATGAAATTAAACGAAACAATACGATACGATATGAAATTGAACGAAACAAAATGATATGGTACAATACGATATGGTACCATACATAATATTATATGAAACTCAATTATATGATATGAAATGAAACTAAACAATACGATACAATATGAAGTTGAATGAAAAAAAATGATATGTTACGATACGATATGGTACAATATATAGTATAATATAAAACGAAACTATATGATATGAAATGAAACTAAACAATACGATACAATATGATATGAAATTAAACTAAATAAAATTATATGGGTCAATTTGATATGATATGATATATAATATGAAATGAAACGATATGATATGACATGAAACGAAACAAAACGACACAATATGATATGACATATAATATATGAAAAGAAACAATATGATATGAAGCAAAACGATACGGTACGATACGATATATAATATGATATGTTGTCATATTTGATATGAAAACGATGCAATATGATATGAAACAAAACGATACAGTGTGATGCGATATGATATTTGATATATGATATGATGTGATATACGATATGAAACAAAACAATACAATATGATATGATAACAAAACTAAACGATATGACATATAATATATAATATGATATGAAACAAAACGATATGATAAGATACGAAATGAAACGAAACTAAATGATATGGTACAATATGATATGATACGATATGGCATATGATATGATATAAAACAAAACGAAATGACTCGATACAATGGAACGAAACAGTACAGTATCATACGCTACATAGTAAATACTATGTATGATATGGTGTGTTGTGATATATGATGTGAAATGAAACGATATGAAATGAAACAATACGATATGAAAAAAATGATACGATAGGATAGGAAATGAAACGATTCTTAACATCTGATCTCTCTATTCGACCATTGTTTATTTATGTAACCACAGAGTTTGCAGCCTGAAATTGAAAACTTTTCTTTGTTGTCCAATTTGTTTTTAGAGAAGGAACTGGAAGTGTTACAAAGTATCGCCGATCTTACGGTCAAATCGGCAGAGCAAGCTATGTTCAAGTGTGAAGTGTCTGATGAGAAAGTGACAGGCAAATGGTTTAAGGATGGAGTGGAAGTTCTTCCTAGTGATCGCATCAAGATTTCTCACATCGGCAGGTCAGCATTGCTCCTAGATTAGCTTCACTTGAAAACAAATCTAAACTTGTCTAAACTTTAATGTTCGTTTAATGATTGCACAGAAAGTTAGAGCTCTTTTTAATAACCCTTGTTTGCAACTTTTGTCAGTATACTGATAAAACCCATATGGCATGATTAAAGCTTAGCAATTACTTCAACAAGAAAATCTAATACCTAAAAGCCTACTTCACCACCTGTGTGTTTATACGCTAATAATTTTGTTTGAAATGCGTGTTTCCTTTCAGAATTCATCGTTTAACCATTGACGACGTGAAGCCGGGGGATGCTGGAGATTACACATTTGTGCCGGATGGTTATGCGCTCTCAATCTCTGCTAAACTCAACTTCCTGGGTAAAACTCTGTAGTAAGCAAAACTACCTCAGATTTGGTGATGTTCAATGTCTAAATAATCAGATCTTCATTCTTATTCCAGAAATCAAGATTGACTACGTTCCCAGACAAGGTAGGACATTTACACATACATTTTCTTGCTGTAGATTTTATTTATTTTTTGATTAATTAATTCCGTAGTTTTCTTTTTCACCTGCGTATAGTTTTTTATTGTTTCCATATAGTTGTTTTGTCTTGATTGTTTTCATAGTGTTTTTTTATTTATTTAGTGTTTATTTTATTGCTTCTCTATAGTTGTTTATCACTTCCATATATATTTTTTTATTTGCTTCCGTATACATTTTTTTCGATGGCATCCATATAGGTTTTTTTATTGCTTTCGTAGTGTTTTTATATTATTGATTCTGCTCACATTCTTGGATGGTTTTCTTATAGTTTTTTATTTCGTCATAGAAGTATTTTCTTTGTTTTTTATGGCTTCTGTATAGTTTTTAAATAGTTGTTTTTACTGATTGCGTTCATAGTGTTTCTTTATGGCTGTAATATTCTGTAGAGGTGTTTTATATCTTCTGTTGACATTTATTGTTGCTTTGCTAAAGTTTTTTTTTATTATTTGCTTTATATAGGTTGATTTGCTTCTCATGTAGTTTTTTATGGCTTCTGTATAGTTTTTTTTTTACAAATTCCACTTTTTATTTTTTTTTTATTGCTTCATTTTACATTTTTTAAAGCTTTTCTTATAGGGTTTTCTAATCGCTTCATTTAGTTTTTTCTTAAATGCTTTTATAGTGTTTTTATGGCTTCTGTATAGTTTTTTTTTTTTACAAATTTCGTATAGTTTTTTTTTAATATTGCTTTCATTTACATTTTTGATGCTTTTCTTATAGGGTTTTTTAATTGCTTCATATAGTTTTTCTTAAATTCTTTCATAGTGTTTTTCAGGGTTTTTGTATAATTTTTTATTACTTCCGTTTCGTTTTTATTTTTATTGTTTATTGTATCATCTGTTTCATATTTCTGAGGGTTTCCTTGTAGTTTTTTTTATTGCTTCATCTATTTTGTTTTCTTTTTTTTCTTGAGTGTTTTCATAGTTTTTTTATTTGTTGTCGATTTTTGTAAACTTTAGTATTATTTGCGTATAGTTTTTTATTGCTTCCACATGGTTGTTTTTTGCTATAAGTGTTTGTTTATTTGTTTGTTGTTTTTTGCTTCCATATAGTTGTTGTTTTTATTGCTATCAAAGTGTTTTTTGTTTGTTTGTTTTTGTTGGCTTCTGAATAGTTTTTATTGCTTCGGTATAGTTTTGTTAAACTGCTTTTGTAGTGATATTTTTGTTTCATGGCTTCAGTTTGTTTGATTGTTTGTTTGTTTGTTTGTTTGTTTAATGGCTTCCGTATACTTTTTACTGCTTTTGAATAGTTTTTTTCATTACGTTTACATTTTTTATGCTTTCCATGTAATTTTTTTTTTTTTTGCTTCAAATTGTTTTATTTTTTTATTGTTTCCATTAAATTTTTTTTGATGTTTTTTATGCTTTCTTACAGTTTTTTATTGCTTTCATAGAGGTCTTTTTTCATGATTGCTTTTGTGGTGTTTTTATTGCTTCTTATAGTTTTTTCATTGCTTCCATAAAAGTTATTTTGTTGTTGACCATTTTTGCAGTTAAATGTTATTGATAAGTTCCTAATGCAGCACTTGGGTAATTGTAAGCAGAGATGTGTTATTGTTAACAATTAGTCTCATTTCAATATTTTAGAACATCTTTGTATAAAAAAATTAATGAAATGATAATTTAATACATTCTCATTTTGGTGTCTTGAAATTGTCTTTTTAAGATCCTCCCAAAATCCATTTGGATGTTTCTGGTAACATGGTTTCCCAAAACACCATCATTGTTGTTGCTGGAAACAAGCTGCGTCTGGATGTGGAGATCACTGGAGAACCTGCTCCCACCGTCTGCTGGATGAGGGATGATAAGGTACAGACATTCAACAATAAGGAAAGACAGCTATACATGTCATTATCTAGCCAAGGTATTTATCTCAGATTTGGCATTGTGGGTAATGTAGAATCTGCAAGAACAAAAATACCTACTGTGAAATATTACTGTTAAAGTTTATTCTGAAAGCCCATACTAGTGAATGGCGCTCAATCTAAGCGATGTGCCTTACAGCCGGTGACAGACTCAGAGGGCCGAGTGCGTGTGGAAAACAAGAAAGACCTGAGCTGCTTCATCATTGAAGGAGCAGAGCGAGAAGATGAAGGCAACTACACCATCACCGTCACCAACCCGGCCGGAGAAGACAAAGCCAACCTGTTCATCAAAATCGTAGGTGAGTATCCTGCAGCAGATCAGATAAATCAATCACATCTGCTATGACTGAATGTCTGAATTATAATGCAATGCTAGCCTTTATCATTGTGAAATAATGTGATTTCTTAAAGGTCCCATGAAATAAAAATAAAGTTTTTTTTAGATATTAGTATTGTTGGTTTTTAGGATATCTATGAGGTAGTGCACACCAACATTTGTGTTTAGAAGATATCAATTTGATATAAACATGTAAGGCTTATAGTTTGTCACTTCTGCCCAAATGGATCAACGGTTTTATGCACATCACCTCATACTTCAGTTTCTCAGCAAAACTTCTGACCAATCAAATGCTCTCTAGTGTCTGGCATGCCCCACCCCTTTTCATTTGATGCGCTTAAGCTCAATCACTCTCACTGGCTGATAAACCAAAATGCTAATGGCTGTTTTAAAAAAAGGGAAGAAGCTACTATGTCCTGCCTCCTCCATGTTTTAGTAACGTCAAACATCGAATCAAAATGCACATTACAAAACAATTCACGGGACCTTTAATCATTCTGTGACATAAAACCGAAGTCAAAGGCAGAAAGCAGTTTTATCAAATACTCCCTACTTATTATGTTATGAGGTGAATTCAGATGGAAGATTAGTTGACGATAAATTAAGTAGTATTTGCTGTTATGTTTTTCTTCTGGAAAGTTTTATTTCTTTTAGTTTGCCCAGATGATAAAAAAAAAAAAAAAAAAAAAAATATATATATATATATATATATATATATATATATATATATATATATATATATATATATATATATATATATATATATATATATATATATATATATATATATAAAATAAGCAAATCAAACACGTGTATATAATAAGAAAATCAAACACGGAGAGTCTAAAACTCCTTTTTATTAGGAACTACTTTCTTCATTCATTCACATCTGCAGACATAGAAACAGCAGAAGCTGTTACTAATTCACCAACGTCACTTTAGAGCCAGTGTTTGAATGATTCTCTAGCGTAATGTCTAAAGTGATGACAAAACAGGGGATTTTGCTCACACTTTACGATTATAAGCCTGAACGTGACATGAAATGCTTTCCATCTACAGAGATATCTTTTTACAATGTTACAGTCTACAGTATATCTCTATTGCAATTGGGATATCACAATTATTAACCCCTAAAAAGCAACCCAATCACTACGAGACTGCTGTTGTGTTTGTGTTAAGAAAAAGCGCTAAACACATGCGGACTTCGCTTATTTCAATCTGCTAACAAAACATACATTCCTGATATGTGAACTAATCGGTAAAAATACAGCACTACAACATACAAAAGTGAGAGATCATCTAAAGCCTGATTTATACTTCTGCGTCAAGTGACCGGCGTAACCCATGGCGCATGCAACGTGCGTGGCTGTGCATTTATACTTCTGCGCGCTGTCTCTGTCGGTCTGCATTAACACTTCCGAAACGCTAGTTGGCAGTGAGGTGTAAATGTTCCTCTGTGTCGAGTTTCTTCGTTGCTTTTTTGCTTTTCCTGAACACTTCCGGGATGTACAAGTGACTCAAACTCGCTCATTTTGAGGCAGGAACCGGCGGACGTGCAACAACTTTAACTATGAGGTAATCACAAAACAAAACTTACCATCCGGAGCTCCTTCACGGGACTCCACACTTGTAAACAATCGCTACATTGGGTTCGCGCCATTCGCGTGGCTCTCGGTCCCGCCCTGACTCGTCAGCGCTACCAAGCCGACCAATCACAGAGCTTGCACTACGCGTTGTTGCGACGTGTAGTTATTTTTTTAGAGAGGTGCACGTCAGTGACGGCGATGGCCACGGCGAAGGGCTATGTGTCAGCGCCGTAGCATACGCCGGTGTTTGATGCAGAAGTATAAATCAGCCTTAACCTGCCAACATGTCTCTGAAAATCAGAGTTCGGGGGTGAAAAACACTGTTGTGAACCGGGATAGGGTGCAACAGGTTTTGGGCGGCCGCTGCGATTGGCTACTCAAACCCATGCTGCTGCAGATATTTTTAAACTCTTTGTTCATTTGCAGATGTTCCTGATCCTCCTGAAAACGTGAAGTGCACTGGAGTTGGAGAAGACACTGCTAATATCGTCTGGGATCCTCCAAAGTTTGATGGAGGAGCACCTTTAAAGGGTAAACAGGACTTCAAATGAACTGTGTTTTAAATGATTCAGTTTTAAAATGATGTCAAGCTAGTTTAATTTCACTGCAAGTACGCACACACTTAACTCAGGTCATAAAATACAGCCAGTGCATGCATGAGAATTATTTCTAAATTAATTCAATCACCAAAACTGCAAATTCTGTCATTCTTTACAGAAGATATTTTGAAGAATGCTGCAAACCTGTAACCATTGACTTCCGTAGTATTTGTTTTTCCTACTATGCAAGTCAATGGTTACCAATTTTCATCATTCTTCAAAATATCTTCTTGTGAATTCAGCTGGAGAAAGAAAGTTTAGAACCACTTGAGGGTGAGTAAATAGTGAGTAAATGTTCGTTTTTGGGTGAACTATCACTTTAAATAATTAACACAGTTAAAGTTATTTATCTGAGACGTGGAAGGTTTTAAGTTTAACTCTTTTTATTGACAATTCTCAATCAGAGAGGTTTTACAAGTGAGGGAAAGAAACACCATAATACATTATTTTCACAATGTTGAGGAAAGAAATACTGAGTGGTAATTAAACACGTTCCTTACTCTCTTAACCATATTGAGATGAAAATTAAGTAAGTAAACAACAACAACAACAAAGAAACAAGCAAGCCAAACAATTAAAAAAACATACATACACATATAATAATAATAATAATAATAATAATAATAATAATAATAATAATAAATTAACAAATGACATCTAAGTTGGTCATTACCGTTAAATGTAAACTATCACGCAATTTCTTTTCCTAATACTCTCTTAGATAAGTTTGTGTCATTCAAAAGCAAGAGAGAAAAAGGAGAAGGAAAAAGACAGCAACAGACAGGGTTAAATATGCAAGACGGGATACATAGAGAGCTAGCGGGCAGCCCACTGAAGCTAAGCAGGGCTGTGCTCGGTCAGTACCTGGATGGGAGACCACATGGGAAAGCTAGGTTGCTGCCGGAGGTGGTCTTAGCAAAGGCCAGCAGGGGGCGCTCAACCTGTAGTCTGTGTGGGTCCTAATGCCCCAGTATAGTTATGGGGAAGCTAAACTGCTCAGTGAGCGCCGTCTTCAGGATGAGACGTTAAACCGAGGTCCTGACTCTCTGTGGTCATTACAAATCCCAGGATGTCATTTGAAAAGTGGTAGGGGTTTAACGCCGGCATCCTAGAAAATTTGCCCACTGGCCTCTGTCCACCATGGCCCCCTAACCCTCCCCATATCATAACTGTCTCCTCTCCACCAATCAGCTGGTGTGTGGTGTGCGGTCTGGTGCAAAATGGCTGCCGTTGTGTCATCCAGGTGGATGCTGCATGACATCTGATCACCAGTCTAATTTTATTTTGGACAAAGATGAAGATTCTGACATTATATTGAATGAGAAAATTGTTTTATATATGTTGGAGATAGCACCCTTGGAGATTTTTATTTCCAAAATCTGATCAATCTCTTGTTTAAGAGGTGTATGGGGGAAGTGAGGAAATGTATTTCTTATGAATTCACCAGTCGGCAAATACCTAGGGCTCTATTTTGACGGTCCATGCGCAGAGCGCAAAACGCAGGGCGCAAACGCTTTCAGGGCGTGTCAGGACGCGTTTTTGCTAATTTAAGGACGGGAAATCTGCCTTGTGCCGTGGCGCATGATCTAAAAGGGTTGAGTTTATTTTCTTAATGAGTTATAGGTGTGTTTTAAGAATAAACCAATTAGAGTCTCATCTCCCATTTCCTTTAAGAGCCAGCTGCGTCGCGCCAAGAGCGCATTCGCTATTTACAGGACGCAAAGTAAGTCTAAGTGAAAAAAATGAGCATTTCACAAGCAAACAGTTCACAGTTTTTTTTAACAGAAAACAGTTAAACAGAGCATCTACTGCGTGAGAATGAGAGATAATGGATCATTTTCACTTTCGCTCTTGGATAGAGAAACCTTTACGCACAGACATCAATTAGTCTATAAATAAATACTTTTGTTTGTTAAGCGCAAATATTTGTTTCAAAACTATTTCTAAATTCAGTTTTAATTTCCAGCAAACGAATAAATGAACAATAATAACAAAATGTGCTCAAAAACCTGAGTTATATCCTAAAACACATGCTGTGCCCCATATGGTCTAAAACCTGACAGGTGGACAAATCTAAGCTTGTTTTTAATAAAACAAATATAAATATGGATATAATAAATAATACTGCTAATAATAATAACATTATACAAAAGCAAATTGTTATGAATGAACTGAAAATCCTCCCGAAATGAAGAAGATATAAAAGCAGTGATTTTTCATATTTATGTAGGCTAGAAAATAATATGTTTTGTAATATTTTAATCCTTTATATTTATATCCTATATATTCTTATTATATCCTATATATATCCTTAATATTTACATTTTTTCATATGTAAAGATATTTGCCTATTGCTCTCTTGTGTGTATTAAGCAGTGTGTAAGCGAGGCACAACTCTGCGCTGGAGTTTAGACCGGGTTAGTTTTGGTCTAATGAAAAATCTATTATAGTTTCTCAAAATAGCAACGCGCCAGCGGTCCGCCTCAGAACGCCTTCCTTTTTAGACCAGAACGCCTATGGGCGCACAAATGAGCGCTAATGCATTTGCTATTTAAACAGCGCAGCGCAACGCCTCAAAACGACTCTTGCGCCAAGCTGAAACTACCAAAAGACTACTGCGCTGCGCCTTGCGCCACACTGCGCCGGGTGTATGATAGGGCGTCTAAAGAAGTGAGTTTTTGGGAGCCTGAATTTTTCTAAGAGATAGGAAAAGGTTACACAAGTGTTCTCATAAAAAAAAAGATCATTATTATTTAAAATTCGTCCTCTAAAACATAATACAAATGCTCCATGAATGTTTTTTTTAATGGAATACATTTTTTTAATGCTCCAGCTAAGGAGACACGAAAATAAAACGAATAAAGTTTAGACGTACTCTATTGTGAAATAATGAGGAAAAATGTTGATTGCATTATGTGAATGAGAAAGTTGAATCAGTTCTGCTTGTGTTTTCCAGGCTATCTGATGGAGAGGAAGAAGAAAGGATCATCTAGATGGACGAAACTGAACTTTGACGTCTACGAGAGCACCACATACGAGGCCAAGCGCATGATTGAGGGCATCTTGTATGAAATGAGGGTGTTTGCTGTCAACGGCATCGGCATTTCAGCTCCCAGCCTCAACTCGAAACCGTTCATGCCGATTGGTGAGAACACTGGACTGTTTCTTTATTTAACACATTTATAAGCTTGGTTTCCATCCACCTGTTCGCAGTGTGGGTAGAGTATCCATAATCTGTACTGTAGGATAAGTACAAGTATTGGAGAGATATTATATACTTGTGAATTGCTTTATGGT
This sequence comes from Danio rerio, assembly GCF_052040795.2. Classification (NCBI taxonomy): domain Eukaryota; kingdom Metazoa; phylum Chordata; class Actinopteri; order Cypriniformes; family Danionidae; genus Danio; species Danio rerio. Next base: position 41,167,692 of record NC_141044.1, read on the forward strand.
ATGTTGATCTCTGTTCTGTCCACTTTTGGTGTTGAGAATTCAACTCTACAATTTAACAACGTGACTTTTATTGACATTTTAGTAGTTTGAAATGATATAATGTATAAGAAATAAGCCTGCAAAATAACAGGAAATGTGCTGGCAGTTTATTAAAGGTTTTTGTAGCGTAATATATAACACCAACCCAGACAATATAGCACTGCAAACTATTACAAATGTCCATAAAAGTCACTTTTTCAAACTTGTCAAGGTTAAAAGTTGTTGGAAGAAAGATCAAGATCGCATAATGCACTTCGAAAGCATAAATAAACAAGGGAAAATAAAAACATGAATCATATATTCTGTATTTGTCAGCCCCTACCAGCGAGCCCACAAAGCTGACGGTGGATGATGTGACGGACACCACGTGCTCTCTGAAGTGGCTCGCTCCTGAGAAGATCGGCGCTGGAGGTCTGGACGGATACATCATTGAGTTCTGCAAGGAAGGAGGTGAGTCTGTCAGATTACATTTATTCTAGACCTAAAATCAACACTTCATAGAGGTTGTGCAAGAAGCATAGGGGATCCTGACCCCACTGTAAACTCCACAAAAAGAAAAAAATGAAAAAAAAGGCATTTTTAACATTTTTTTGTTGTATTATATATATATATATATATATATATATATATATGTATATATATATATATATATATATATATATATATATATATATATATATATATATATAATTTGTTTATTTCGTATATAGTATTTGTATTCTCTTAGTTAGGTAAATATATTTGTTATTTTTAAGATATTATATTTTTATATATTTATTTTTCTTATAATTATTCATAGGATAATAGTGCATTTTATTTTTGATTTAATTAAAATTGATTTATTTGAATTTATGATTTAATTATTACAGACAGCTGACACTTTGCTTTAATCCTACTATAATAATATCTTAATAATGAGATGGGTGAGTATAAGGCTTTAAAAAAATTATAATGATATAATGATAAACATACTGAAATCAAGTAAAATGTATTAAATATTTAAAAGAATATATTTCTTAAAAAAATAATATATATATATATATATATATATATATATATATATATATATATATATATATATATATATATATATATATATATATATATATTAATTTATATATTTTATTATTATTTATACAAATATTAATAAAGTAAAAATAATTTAATCAATTTTTCATTTGATTGATTTATGATTTAATTATTATTAATTATTTAATTAAGAGTTATTAATTATTTAAGTATTTGATACTATTTAGGTAAACAATTATTTATTTATTCACAAAAATATAAATACATTTAGCAAGATATCTTCACGTTTTATTTTTTATTTAATTGATGTATTTAAATGTATGATTTAATTATTGTAAACGTAAATATTTATGCAAATATAAACAATGACTTTAATCATTATTAATGTAATTATTTATGCAAAAATCAATAATTTAATTGTAATGTGAATATAAATAATGTACTTTTAATGTAATTTTAGATTGAATTACCATGAATAATTATTCCTGCACTGTGTCTGTGTGTCAGAGTCGGAGTGGCATCCCGCTAACACAGATCTGGTGGAGCGCCAGAGTTTCGTGGTCAGAAATCTTCCCACCGGAGAGAAGATGAACTTCCGTGTGGTTGCAGTGAACATCGCAGGCCGAAGCCCTCCTGCACTGCTGGGACAGCCGGTGACCGTCAGGGAGATCATGGGTGAGGAGGACAGAAGAGGCCTGGAATGGGTATATTATGTTTCACACTTAATTTTAAACTGATTTACTCCACCCGATTCAGAGCATCCAAAGATCCGTCTGCCTCGTGACCTCAGAACCAAGTACATCCGAAGAGTCGGAGAGAAAATCAACCTCGTCATCCCCTTCCAGGTATAGTGCATTAGAACCATTCATTCATTCATTTTCCTTCCGCATAATCCCTTATATATCAGGGGTCATGACTGTGGAATGAACCAACAACTATTGAAGTATATGTTTTCTGCAGCAGATGCCCTTCCAGCTGCAACCCAGCATTGGGAAACACCTATACATACTTTTTCACACACATACACTACGGCCAGTTTAGTTCATCAATTTCCCTATAACACATGTGCTTGGACTGTGAGGGAAACCAGAGCCCCTGGAGGAAACCCACGCCAACACGGGGAGAACATGCAAACTCCACACAGAAATGCCAATTGGCCCAACCGGTCCTCAAACCAGCAACCTTCATACAGTACAAACATGTGTTTTTTTTCCAGGGCAAACCTCGTCCTATTGCCACATGGCTGAAGGACGGCCAGCCAGTGGACGAGAAGAAAGTGGGCGTCAGGAACTCAAATGTGGACTCGATCCTCTTCATCCGTGCGGCTGAGAGAGATCATTCTGGAAAATACACACTTACACTGAAGATTGAAAACATGGAGGACTCGGCCACTATAGAAATCAGAATTGTAGGTAAGGAGAAACAGAAATTATAATGTATGTATGTAGGGTTTTATCCATCTTTTATTTATTTTATTTATTGTATTTGCAAATGTATATGCTAAATTATATATATAAATTAATTAGTTTGAGGGATTTTCTAAATATTTCATAATAATTAATATGTATAACAATTGTATATGGTGATTATTTAACAGATAATAAATATTTTTAATTATTTTATTTATTTGAGGGATTTCATATTAACTAATATGTATATTAAATGTATAATATTTGGATAATTTAACAGATAATAAATCGTTTTTAAATTAATTACTTTTTTATGTATTTGAGGGATTTCACATTAATTAATATGTATAATAAATGTATAATATTTTGATAATTTAACAGATAATGAAAAGTTTTTAAATGAATGAATGAATGAAATAATTAATTAATTCATTATTTATTTGATGGATTTCATATTAATTAATATGCAATATAAATGGATAATTTGATAATTTAACGGATAATAAAGTTTTTAAACCAATTAATAACTTAATTAATTCATTCATTTGTTTATTTGAAGGATTTCTTATTCATTATTATGTATAAAAAAATTTATAATATTTGGATAATTTAACAGATAATAAATTGTCTTTAAATTAATTAATTATTTAATTTATTTATTTAATTAAGGGATTTCATAATATTTAATATATGTAATAAATGTATAATTTTTGGATAATTTAAAAGATAATATATAGTTTTTTAATTAAGTTCTTTATTTATTTAAAAGAGTTCATATGAATTATGTATAATAAATGTATAATATTTTGATAATTTATCAGATAATAAATGTTTTTATTAAATAAATGTATTAATTAATTTCATATTAAAGAATGTGTATAATGATTGTAGGATATTTTGATAATTTAACAGATAATATATAGTTTTTAAATTACTTAAGTTGTTTATGTATTTTAAGGATTTCATATAAGTTAATATGTATAATAAATGTACAATATTTTAATAATTTAACAGACAGTACAAATGTTTTTAAATAATTAATTTATTCATTTATGAATTTCATATTAATTAATATGTAGAATAAATGTATAATATGTTGATAATTTAACAAATAATGAATGTTTTTAATTAAGTTATTTGTTTATTTTAGGGATTTCCTATTAATTCATAAGTATAATGATTGTATTAGATGTTAATAATTTAACAGATAATATATAGTTTATAAATCAATTAATTAATTAATTAATTTATTTAATCGATTTCATATCATTATCTATAATATATGTTTAATATTTTGGTCATTTAACAGTTAATAAATAGTTTTAATTAATGAATTTATTAATTTATTGTAGTTATATAAATATAAATTATTTAAAAATTATGTATTTATTTTAAATCTGGACTGAAGCAGTTTTAATTCACAATTCGCATCGTAAAAGCGCTATGGAAATGAAGATGAATTTAATTGAATAACATTTTTTGAGTCAAATGATTATTCAATTAATTTAATTGTGTAAATATATGAACTTGAAAAATATTAAAATGTTTACATTGTGCAGTTAATTAGTTCATGTAAATAAAAATCATTTCATTTTTAACTAATTGTGATTGATTTTAATTACATAATTAGTTATTAACTTTAATGGTAAGACTTTACAATAAAGCTTGTATTAGTTCATGTATTTACTAACACGATTAAGCAAAGAACAATACATTCATTATTCAGTGTACAGTATTTATTCACCTTTGTTAATGTGATTTAATAGAATTAAAGTTGTCTATTGTTTGTCCATGCTTATTCACAGGCCATTAACTACTGTTAAAAGCATGGATTTGTATTTTAATAATGCATTAGTAAATGCTGAACCACGACTAATAAATGCAGTACAAATGAAGTTCATTATTTTAACACATTAGCGAATACATTAACTAATGAACCCTCATAGTAAAGTGTGACCGCTTTAATCAAATTTTAAAAAGTTCCAACATGACCCTAATGTTTATCTAACATCCCTAAAATCAACCTCACGTGCTGATCCCTGATTTACAGTACAGTATAACTCCATTAAATCTGTTTCTCAGATAAACCTGGCCCTCCGATTGGAGTGCATGTGACTGATGTCTGGGGCTTCAATGCAGCATTAGAGTGGAAACCACCCAAAGATGACGGCAACTGTGAGATCACTGGATATACCATACAGAAAGCAGAGAAGAAAACCAAGGTGAGTAAGCATCTATTCACCAAACACTCACAAACCAGCTGTTTACTGCGGTAAATGAGTAAATGATGATGGGCTGAATTTAGATGGGACAAAAAAAAATGGTTGGTTTTCCTGTGAAGGTTTGGTACTGTACGTACTGTAAGCCCTTTCTGAGTGCAGTTTGTTGGTGTGTTACTATAATTACAGGCCACCACAGTCTATTCTGTCCCATCACAGTGTAACTTTGCTCATTTGCTCAGACAGCTGCCAGTTTTTCTGATAAACATGGGTCATGAAAATTGCCGTTTTAGTCAGTAAAAGTCAGTGAATTTGACACAATTGAAACCAGAAGTTTACATACACTCTAAAAAAAGGAACATAACCATTTGTTTAAACTTCTGATGGTAAATCATACTAAATGTTTATTAATTCAGGTTCGTTAGGATTAACTCAATGATTTACATTTGCTAAATGCCAGAATAATAAGAGATTTTTTTATGATTTTCTAGACAGTCAAAAGTTTACTAAAAAGTTTTTATTTTTTAGCTTTGCTTTTAGACTGTATAACTTTGGTCAAATGTTTTGGGTATTCTTCCATAAGCTTCTCACAATAGTTTAAAGGAATTTTGACCCATTCCTCCTGACAGAATTGGTGTAACTGAGTCAGATTTGTCAGCTGTCTTGCTCACACAAGCTTTTTCAACTTTGCCCACAAATTTTCTATAGGATTGAGTTCAGGGCTTTGTGATGGCCACTCCAAAACATTCACTCTGTTGTCCTTAAAGCACATTTGAACTAATTTGGCAGTATGCTTAGGGTCATGGTCTGTTTGGAAGACCCATGTGTGGCCGAGTTTTAATTTCCTGGCTGATATCTTGAGATGTTGCTTCAGTATTTCTACATAATGTTCTTTCTTCATGATGCCATCTAAGCTGTGAAGTGGACCAGTCCCTCCTGCAGCAAAACAGCCCCACAACATGATGCTGCCGCCTCCATACTTCACAGTTGGGATGGTGTTCCTAGGCTTGTAAGCTTTCCCCTTTGTCCTCCAAATGTAACACTGGTCATTATGGCCAAACAGTTCAATCTTAGTTCCATCAGACCACAGGACATGTCTCCAGAAATCTCCTTTTTCCCGGTGTAATTTAGCAAACTGTAATCTGGCTTTTTTTGTTGATTCTGGCTTGTTGATTTTCCCATGTTGTCACAGAATGAAGCAGTGTGTTTGAGGTTCTCCTTAAATACTATTCTACAGTTGTGCCTCCAATTATCTCCAATGTTGTCAATTAGCCAATCAGAAACTTCCAAAACCTCGACATCATCATCTGAGCTTCATCGGAGGCAGAATAATCTTATTTTATGTAAACTTGACTTCCGAGAAAAGTTATAACAATTTCTTAAACAATCTCTCTCTCATTATTCTGTATTAAGCATAACAGAAGCAAATATGATCATCCTAACTTACCTAAAAGAGAAAAAGTTTAGTCACATTAACATCTGACTTTTTATACAGTGTGTGTAAACTTCTGCTTTCAACTGTATGTCTTACACTGTGAACCCTGACTTGACCAGATATTATGATCTATAGTCGTGTATTGACTAGTTGATTTTCTGATTTGTAGGAGTGGTTTACAGTGTATGAACACAATCGCCGCACAAACTGCACCGTGTCGGATCTGATCATCGGAAACGAGTACATGTTCCGCGTCTACAGTGAAAACCTCTGCGGCCTCAGTGAAGACCCCTGCATGAGCAAGAACAACGCCATCATCTCCAAATCCGGTCAGTTTGCACAACCGCTCATATTAATGATCATTTTGAAAATGATGCACAGCCAAGAGGAGTGTGTGTGTTTACACCTCAGATGTGCATCATTCTCTAACAACTCCACAGAGTTTAATATTTTACTTATACTGCAGTTAGCACACTCTCTGGTCCATTGAATTAAAAAAAGAATGCATATTGTTAGTGCATTAATTTCTAATAATTCAATAAAACTAAATCAGTCTGCTGATTCTACATCCTTAAAGCGAAGCCGTTTGTTCTATTTTGATGTGATTAGTTTACTTTTTATTATTTTTTCTTAAGGCTGTGAAATAACTGATATCATTCAGCATAGTAATATCCTACTATAATGCCTAGCACTGCTTTAGCTGTGTTCATCAGCTAAGATACAAGGATTCAGCAGCCTTGTAGTATAATAAAAACAACATGTTTTTAAAAGTACTATCTATCTATCCGTCCGTCCGTCCATCCATCCATCCATTCATCCATCCATGTATATAGTTTGGGGTCAGTTGGATTTGTAAATGTTTTAAAATAAGCTTCTCCTGTGAACCAAGGCTTCATTTATTTAATTGAAAAGAAATGTACAGAACAAAATGCAAAATTGTGAAATGTTATTGCACTATAAAATAACTGTTCAAAAGTAGATTATCATTTAATTTAATTATTTTATATTATTATTATTATTAATGGTAATAGTAATAAAAGCAGTAATGACTGGAGTAATATTTTTTTAACTACATACAATAAGAAATCAGTTGTTTAAAATTTTAATAAATTTTAATTTTTAATTAATTTTAACTTAATTTTAATTTTTAATAAATTTTAACAATTAAAATGAATGAAAGATTAACCACAAACTGTTGACCAGTACTCTCTCTCTCTCTCTCTCTCTCTCTCACTCTTTATATGTGTGTGTTTGTGTGTTTGTGTGTTTGTGTGTGTGTGTGTGTGTGTGTGTGTGTGTGTGTGTGTGCGTGCGTGCTTGCGTGCGTGCGTGCGTGCGTGCGTGCGTGCGTGCGTGCGTGCGTGTGTGTGTGTGTGTGTGTCTAAATTTTGACTTCAACTTTATCTGCCCTTAGAAAACTGAACGTCCCTGACCTGTTATACACACAAATGCAGAGGCACACACTCTATACTTTCATTTCAATACAAATACAGAGCAAAAGAAATGACCAGCATGCAATTGGTAGTTTTTCTGTAAGTCCTGCAATTATCAGTAAATAAGATTAGTGGCACTAGCTGAGAGTGATTGGCATGCAGATACAGTACCATGCTGATTCTGTTCATTTACCGTTCATGCTGCTGCTGTTGTGTATTTATCATGGCGTGTGCTTTTCTGCTATTTTATTTTCACTTTGTGTTATTTTGTATAGTTTTAAACAAGCCTGGTGGTTCATATACCATTTTACTAACGTCATTGATTATGTATTGGTTAGGGGTTACTCTTTAGTAGCCTTATTCTATACTGTTTGTTTAGTAGTTGTAATTTTAGTCATACAGTCAATTTTTTCAGTTTATGGGCATTTAAGTAAAGTGGGATGATGGTAGTGTGAAGTAAATTTGTAAGTAAAGAACATTGTAAAATTTATGTAAATTTGCATGGGTTTTATATAGTGCATACTACATGGTTTATTTAGTCAGTGTGTGTAAAACTGTTTTCTTTTTTTTTAAGAATTAAATTCACTTCCAAAATAATTTTATAAACAAATATATAATTTAATTTAATTAAATAAAAATTATAAATAAAATTAAATAATGAATAATAAATTAAATAATAACAAATAATAAAATAATAAAATTAAAAATTATATAAAAAATGATAAAATAAAATAATAAAATGCAATAATAAAATACAATAAAATAAAATAAAAAATAATTAAAAATTAAAAAATTAAATAAAATAATAATAAATAATAAAATTAAATAATACAATTAAATAAAATTAAAGAATAAATAAATTAAATAAAAAATAATTTAAAATAAAATAAAAAAGAATAAAACATTATAAAAATAAAAAATAAAATAATAAAATAAAATAATAGGTTATTACTTTTGGGCAAATGTGTACGGAGAAAATACACACATTAACAGAAAATGATGCTACAGTATGTTCCTGAATGCACTTTATAATCAACACAACGCCAAATACAATCATACAGAGCATAGAACAAGTTACTTAAATCTGTGGCTTTATAAATGCACTGAACCATATTGCATTTTCAGTTTACTTGTAATAATAATCTATGCTTAAAACTATGAAAACAATAATATATTCACACAAACAGGTCGCTGTCAGAAATGTCCTTTGTAGTGGCAGCTTTAGTGGAGCGTTCTGAAATATTATGGATTTTGATGTCAGTCTCTGAATGTTTCCCTCTCAGGTTTGGACTACAAACCCCCTCCTTATAAAGAGAAGGACATGAACTGTGCTCCGAAGTTCACTGCGCCACTGGTGGACCGAGCCGTGACTATCGGCTACAGCACTGCCATCAGCTGCGCTGTCAGAGCCTTCCCCAAGGTAAAACACTACAGCATTAATCTTATTCTGCGATGAGGAAGTGCGCTCATTTTTGCAATTGTTTTAGAACTTCTGATGCAGTTGCCTATACGCTCATTTCACAACATTTTTAAAAACAGTTAAAGTCAGAATTATTAACCCCCCTTTGATTTTTTTATTATTATTTTTTTAATATTTCCCAAATTATGTTTAACAGAGCCATGGAATTTTCACAGTATGTCTGATAATATTTTTTCTTCTGGAGAAAGTCTTATTTGTTTTAGTTAAAACTATTTTAAGGTCAATATTATTAGCCCTTTTAAGCTATATTTTTTTTTGATAGTCTACAGAACAAACCATCATTATACAATAACTTGCCTAATTACCCTAACCTGCCTAGTTCACCCAATTAACCTAGTTAAGCCTTTTAAGCTGTATAGAAGTGTCTTGAACAATATAGTCAAATATTATTTACTGTAATCACCAAAGATAAAATAAATCAGTTATTAGAAATGAGTTATTAAAACTATTATGTTTAGAAATGTGTTGAAAAAAATCTTCCCTCCGTTAAACAGAAAAAAAAACAGAGGGGCTTATAATTCTGACTTCAACTGGATATACAAACCAAAATAAATATGCATAGTACACAAACATTATGTAAATGCAAGCTTTTATTTTGTAAGCGATTAATTGGGATTAATCAGTGGATTAATTAATGGAATTTTTTTTTCTTTTTTGAATATTTTCTAAACGATGTTAAACAGAGCAAGGAAATCTTCACAGTATGTCTGATAATATTTTGTATTCTGGAGAAAGCTTTATTTGTTTTGTTTCGGCTAGAATAAAAGCAGTTTTTAATTTTTAAAAAAAAATTTTAGGGACAAAATAATTTGCCCCTTTAAGCTATTTTTTTTTTTGATAGTCTACAGAACAAACCATCGTTATACAATAACTTGCCTAATTACCCTAACCTGCCTAGTTCACCTTTTTAACCTAGTTAAGCCTTTAAATGTCACTTTAAGCTGTATAGGAGTGTCTTGAACAATATAGTGAAATATTATTTACTGCCATCATGGCAAAGATAAAATAAATCAGTAATTAGAAATGAGTTATTACAACTATTATGTTTAGAAATGTGCTGAAAATAATCTGCTCTCCGTTAAACAGAAAAACAAACAGAGGGGCTTATAATTCTGACTTCAACTGTATATACAAACAAAAAAAACGAACAAAATAAATATGCATAGTACACAAACATTATGCAAATGCAAGTTTTTATTTTGTAAGCGATTAATTGGAATTAATCTTTTATTAGCTCTATTTGATACATAGGTTGAAAATTTCTTAAGCGTTTCTCCTAAACTGTTTTTACAAGGGCACATTTGCCTCATTTAAAGAGTTAAAAAGTGACATTTCTGTTATCTATGCATCGAGATGTATATCTCTTATAGAGTTGAAGTCAGAATTATTAGCCCCCTTTGAATTTTTTTTTCTTTTTTGAATATTTTCTAAACGATGTTAAACAGAGCAAGGAAATCTTCACAGTATGTCTGATAATATGTTTTATTCTGGAAAAAGCTTTATTTGTTTTGTTTCGGCTAGAATAAAAGCAGTTTTTAATTTTTTAAAAAACATTTAAGGGACAAAATAATTAGCCCCTTTAAGCTAATTTTTGTTTTTTTGATAGTCTACAGAACAAACCATCGTTATACAATAACTTGCCTAATTACCCTAACCTGCCTAGTTCACCTTTTTAACCTAGTTAAGCCTTTAAATGTCACTTTAAGCTGTGTAGAAGTGTCTTGAAAAATATCTAGTCAAATATTATTCACTGTCATCATGGCAAAGATAAAATAAAACAGTTATTAGAAATGAGTTATTAAAACTATTATGTTTAGAAATGTGCTGAAAATAATCTGCTCTCCGTTAAACAGAAAAAAACAGAGGGGCTTATAATTCTGACTTCAATTTTATATTCAAACAAAAAAAAAACTAACTAAATAAATATGCATAATACACAAACATTATGTAAATGCAAGGTTTTATTTTGTAAGCGATTAATTGGGATTAATCTTTTATTAGCTCTATTTGATACATATGTTGAAAATTTCTTAAGCGTTTCTCCTAAACTGTTTTAACAAGGGCACATTTGCCTCATTTAAAGAGTTAAAAAGTGACATTTCTGTTATCTATGCATCGAGATGTATATCTCTTATAAAGTTGAAGTCAGAATTATTAGCCCCCTTTGAATTTTTTTTTCTTTTTTGAATATTTTCTAAACGATGTTAAACAGAGCAAGGAAATCTTCACAGTATGTCTGATAATATGTTTTATTCTGGAGAAAGCTTTATTTGTTTTGTTTCGGCTAGAATAAAAGCAGTTTTTAATTTTTTAAAAACCCTTTTAGGGACAAAATTATTAGCTCTTTAAGCTAATTTTTTTCTGATAGTCTACAGAACAAACCATCGTTATACAATAACTTGCCTAATTACCCTAACCTGCCTAGTTCACCTTTTTAATCTAGTTAAGCCTTTAAATGTCACTTTAAGCTGTATAGAAATGTCTTGAAAAATATCTAGTCAAATATTATTTACTGTCATCATAGCAAAGATAAAATAAATCAGTTATTAGAAATGATTTATTAAAACTATTATGTTTAGAAATCTGCTGAAACAATCTTCCCTCCATTAAACAGAAATTGGGGAAAAAATAAACAGGGTGGCAAATAATTCAGGGGGGCTAATAATTCTGACTTCAACTGTATCTGTATATCTTTATGATGCAATTAATAACTTTTTTGAAGTAACTCACCCAGCGCTGGCTGTGAGCAGAGTAAGTGTAGCTTTACAGCTTGACGTCTCCATTTTTCTTTCCAGCCGAAGATCATCTGGATGAAGAACAAGATGATTATTGGTGACGATCCAAAGTTCCTGATGCAGAATAACCAGGGAGTTCTGACGCTCAATATCCGCAAACCCAGCACCTTCGACAGTGGCAAATACTCCTGCAGGGCTGTAAATGAACTCGGAGAAGACGAGGTGGAGTGCAAATTGGAAATCAAAGGTACTGTAATATACTTTCTGATACAAAATAGTGCCTTAAAGGGACAGTTCACCCTTTAAAAAAATCTGCAATCACTTAATTACCTTCCAAATCTCTTTGAGTTTATTTCTTTTGTTGAACACAAAGGAAGAGTGTTGGTAAAAACACTCCATAGTGATCACATAGTATATTTTTCCACCTATTTTCCTACTATGGATGTAGGAATAAAGTGTGACCATAAAAAGCAAATTCAATCGTTTATAGAGATCTAAGATATCTCCAGGGAAAGACTGATGCTACAATTCAGATACAACGATAGGAGATAATGTAGAAAACTATAGACAAATACTTTTTTTATTGATTTTTTTTTTTTTTTTTTGATAGATTGAATGGATCTTATAATGCGAGAGAAAGTCTAAGTAAATGAATTTTTCTGATCTCTATCCTGTAATCAAAGATGCAGGAGTTGATTGTTTGACTTGCAGTTCTTCATTGGTCCACTAGAGGGCGGAGTCGGTTCAGCAGCACCTTCAGTGATTCCTTCATTAAACTGCTGTGTCATGTTTTCTGACAACAGTTACACACATTACTGGAAGATTATCCTCTGTCTAACGTGAGGATCCGTCATCACACAACATTCAGCTGGAAACACGTGATGAATAGAAGCAAAAAGTTACACAGCTCAACATGTCATTGACACACAGAATGTGATTTATTTAATGTATAATCAGATGCTGAGTGGATTATAAAGATCATTTAAAGCAGGACAGCCATATTTAATTTTACCGTTTTTATGACATTTATGACACCTGGAATACTTTTCAACTTGTAAAGTAGAGATTATAATCATTTACAGTCAGATTTTCAAATATGTATTCCATATTTATATGTATTTTTAAATATACATTTTCAAGAATATCATGAAGCTGTTAAAAAGTTCATAGTATAGGGTATATGGCGAAGCATGCTATTAGGACTTTTAATTTGCCAGTAACCTGGGTTAATCGCTTCCGGTCAACTGTATGTTATTGCAAAAATTGGTATGGTTAAGGTCTGTTTTCTTTTAAAATCAGCGATCTCCACTGGCTGAGTGATATCCGATATAAAGTGGGTATCAGATTGTACAAGAAGCACTGCATTTAATACAAATTTCCCTGCCATGTCTGTATAATATGAGCATTTATTTTACCAGTATATTCAATGAAGCTTCTGCGATATCCTGCTGATTCTGACGGGCGCGTGCGAGTAAACGGCTATTTATCTCGTTTTACGATTGAGCAACTAAATGAATGCCAAAGTTTATTTAGCTGGAAGTATTTTAATTACATTACAACATTGATGCTGTAAAAGGAACCGTATAAATTAGAAAAGTTCACAATAACAGGTCACCGGAAGTTAATCAGTACGGGGAAAAACATTAGTTCGGCATATACCCTTTTAGTGAGTTATTTTAGCCAAAAATGAAAGTTCTGTCATTGTTTACTCATGCTCCAGTTGTTCCAATCCTCTATATAAACTGAACTGTCTCTTTAAGTAACTAGTAGGTAACTCACATTTTTAAAAATTAAATATCTGATAAATATTTCAGCGTTTATACGGTCATGAAAAACCTGACATTTTTTTTTGACATGGCATTTTTCAGGCCTGGAAAAGTTTTGGAAAATTTGAAAAACCCACAAAGTTTTGGAAAAATCATGGAAATTAGTTTAACAAATATCTGTACTTAAATATGGGTTAGTTGTCTTTAATTCTTTTCGGTCCATGGACAAACATAATGCTTACACAGCACTAATGATGTGAAAGTACATCTAAGTAAATTTAAACTAAAAAGATTGTAGGGGGTGACGCAGTGGCGCAGTAGGTAGGGCTGTCGCCTCACAACAAGAAGGTCGCTGGTTCGAGCCTCGGCTGGGTCAGTTGGCAGTTTTGTGTGGTGTTCGCATATTCTCCCTGCGTTCGCGTGGGTTTGCTCCGGGTGCTTTGGTTTCCCCCATAGTCCAAAAACATGCGCTATAGATGAATTGGGTAGGCTAATTGTCCATAGTGTATGAGTGTGTGTGGATGTTTCTACTGCATAAAACATGTGCTGGATACATTGGCGGTTCATTCTGGTGTGGCGACCCCAGATTAATAAAGGGACTAAGCCGACAAGAAAATGAATGAATAAAAAGGTTGTTGCATGTTTTATGATATACTGTAATAACTTTGAACATTATTTTTTAATTATTTACCATGTGTACATAGAAATTACAGGAAACATTAGGTCATGGAAATTTATTTGAAAGTCTTGCAAAAGTCCTGGAAAAGTCATTGAATTTTAGTAGTAAAAATGTGTAAGAACGCTGATATGATCAATTATTACAAAGTTTAGTTTGGATATATATTCTTAAAATTAATTGTATTATGTATTATATATATATATATATATATATATATATATATATATATATATATATATATATATATATATATATATATATATATATATATACACATACATGTATATATACACAAACAGTTGAAGTCAGAACTATTAGCGCCCTTTGATTTCTTGTTTTTTTCTTTTTTCAATTTTTCCCAAATGATGTTTAACAGAGCAAGGAAATTTTCACAGTATGTCTGATAATATTTTTTCTTCTGGAGAAAGTCTTATTTGTTTACAAGCTTATTTGTTTAAAAGCAGTTTTTAAGTTTTAAAAAATCTTTTTAAGGACAAAATTATCAACCCCTTAAAGCTACATTCTTTTTCGATAGTCTATAGAACAAACCATTGTTATACAATAACTTGCCTAATTACCCTAACCTGCCTAGTTAACCTGATTAACCTAGTTAAGCCTTTAAATGTGACTTTAGGCTGTATAGAAGTGTCTTGAACACTATAGTCAAATATTATGTGCTGTCATTATGGCAAAGACAAAATAAATCAGTAATTAGAAATGAGTTATTAAAACTATTGTGATTAGAAATGTGCTGAAAAAAATCTGCTCTCCGTTAAACAGATTTAACAGAAAAAAAAAGCAGTGGGGCTAATTATTCAGGGGGTTTAATAATTCCGACTATATATATATAGTACACCCCTTGCAAATCTCTCTTTTAAATTCATATTTTAATAGGAAGCTATACTATATTATATTTGTGCATATACATTAGATAATACAGTACTGAAGCCAAATCTGGAGCTTATCTAACAAATAACTCACGATAACAGTCCAAAAACTAGTTCATCCAAATTTAAACAAAGTTATAGAAAAATATTAAAGACAAAATTAAAAGGAGGAAAAACCAGAAGCAAAAAAAAAATGGAAAAATCTAGTTGAAATTTTGTAGGTTGTAAGTTTTTGTTGCAATATTTTGCTTGAATTTTATTGTATTATGTTTCAATTTCTACATATTTTTTTGGCTAAAATAATATTTGAAGAAATATATGTTTAATAAATCTGTTTTGTTTAAATGCACCAAAATACATTTCGTATATTCACTGAGAAATGGAGAAAAATATTCATTTTAAGAAAGGGTGTTTAATTATTGCTTAATTATGCTGAGCACTGTATGTATGTGTATATATATTATCCTAACACTCCTCTCTTTTATAAATGAATAAATAAATAAATAAATAAATACGAAAATATGTACACACACACACACACACACACACACACACATACACACACACACACATATATATATATATATATATATATATATATATATATATATATATATATATATATATATATATATATATATGTGTGTGTGTGTGTGTGTATGTGTATTTTCGTTGATAAATCATGTTTAACAGAGCAAAGGAAATATTTCTGTTGTTTTTTCTTGTTTTTCTGTGGTTTTATTTAACCGTTTGAATGTGATATTTATTTAAATGTAAAAACTGATACGGTCAATATTAAAAACTCTAATATTTAAAATTGCCTAATTATTCCAGCATGCCTAGTAAATCTAATTAAAACTGTTCAGCTTTAAATTACACTTTAAGCCGAAGACCAGCATTCTGCAAAATAACCATCATGGTGAAGACAAAAGTTATTCGAGTCATTCGAAATTACTTATTAAAACTATTATATTTACACGTGTTGGAAAAAAAAACAGCACTATTTGAAGAAGAATTTAAATTTAACATCATTCATTCATTCATTTTCTTGTCGGCTTAGTCCCTTTATTAATCTGGGGTCACCACAGCGGAATGAACCGCCAACTTATCCAGCAAGTTTTTACGCAGCGGATGCCCTTCCAGCTGCAACCCATCTCTAGGAAACACACACTACGGACAGTTTTAGCCTACCCAACTCACCTTTGGACTGTGGGGGAAACCGGAGCACCCGGAGGAAACCCACGCGAACGCAGGGAAAACATGCAAACTAGCTTATAATTTAGTTTCCACTGTAGAAACACTGAGAAATAGAGCACTGTTATAATTAAGGCATTTATTACTCAAATTCTTATTAATACAGTAATGCAAACATCATCATAACAGCACTCTTTTAAAAAAAAGCAGAATCAGTCTAAATTAAAGTCAGTATTACAGACACCGCTAAGACGTATAGATTAGTATATAGACACATTATTATACACTCAGCTTAATAGCAGAATAATGGACCCTTTTCACATTTGCGGGTTTCTCAGCAGCAGAAGTTTACACTCGACACGGAAATGCCAACTGACCCAGCCAGAGACCTTCTTGCTGTGAGGCCACAGTGCTAGCCACTGTGCCATCCTAAATGTACATAAATTTTTTTAAAAGGTCAAAATATTCAAAACGTTCAAGGATTTAAGATGCTGATGACCCTTAAACACATGACAACAGTGAGCAGGCTTCATTGTTCTGTCATTGCAGTGGAGAATAAGGTTGAGAGGTTGTGATTGACAGCACATCATCAGTATTTCATCTGTCTTTCTCTCTCTTTCTGTGTGTTTTTAATCTCAGCCTTACCGATAGAGAAGAAGGACTAGACGGATGAGAGCCTGTCAGCAGCAGAGACCAAGCGGATCGGAAATGACGTCCACTGAGTACGATTGACCACAAACCTCTGCTTTAAAGTCCTGTGTGTGTGTGTGTGTGTGTTCATGAACACCGGCTCACACGCTCTCGCTCTGGTTTTTTTAGCTTCTGATGGCTCTGAATAAACACTCGGTTGACTGCATTAAGCCCCAGTGAGAAATATTTTTATCAAAACTATAGCAACCGGTGACGTTGTGCCACGGACAATTATGCATGTTCAAAAACAATGGCTTTAATAGCGACTGGGAAAACGCAGATCCGTCCTTGCAGCATGAGTCGCCGCAAATGATTTGAAGCGAAAGCGAGCGATCTGAAATGTGATCTGAATAATCGGAGTGCGTTATATGATGACTAGGAGTCTTAATGCAGTCTTGAAGCATTATCTAGAATGATGTGTTTGTTCAATTGTGTCTGCATTTGTTGTGTTGCAGAACAGAAAATAAAACTAATTTATGACAACAGCACCATCTCTGATCTGATCTGCAGGTGAATATCACACACACACACTCACACACACACACACACACACACTCACACAGATAAACACAAAACATGGATGATAGACACTCTGTCTGCTCAATGAATCCATCACAATATCATGAATGGCTCTATTTTGATGATCTAGGCGCAAAGTCTAAAGCTCATGACGCAAAAGCATTAAGAGTGTCTGAATCCACTTTTGCTCAGAGATGTATAAAGTACTAGAGACCCAGACTTAAGTAAAAGTACATGTGCTCTATCAAAAAAGTGACATGAGTAGAAGTTGAGGTGCTCTTTAAACACCATACTTAAGTGGAAGTACTGAAGTATTCAACATTTTTTTGTACTTAAGTATTGCAAGTAGTTTATTTCAAAATTTACTACTCAGGTACTGAAGTAAAAGTACAGGTATTGTGTGATGTAGTTATTAAAGAAAGCAGTCAAAAGACATCATATTGTTTTGTTTATTTTAAATATCTTTTTTGGGGGGACGTGATTAAGCAGAGCAAAAAGAAACTTGGCTTACGATTTATATAAACTAGGAGAATGTTTTTTCTCTCGCGCTTGAACCACAGATCAAATTAGCGGTTATAAACGCTGTAAATGGAAGTTCTAAACATTCCACCAGAAGACGCTGGTCACTATGGCGCTCTCCATGCAGCAGCCAAGAAAAAGGTCTAGAAATGTAAGGAGTAGCGGTGTGAATATACACTGGTCTCACGGTTTGATTCGGTTATGATTATCTTGCCATCAATTCGGTTCAATTTGATATCATGACGCATTGACGATGCTTTCCATACATAATTAGAATTTTTCTTCACAACACAAGAATTTTATTTCATTAAAATCTATAAATATATTGATATATTATTTGTAAAACTATTTTGTTCTTTAATACAGCAGTAAGACACATGAACTGTACTTTTAATTTGACCTGTTCAAAGAAAACACTCTTCTTGAATGTATCAAACAAAACTCCAACACATGCCCAGAAGACAGCATGAGCATTTACAGCAAATAAACTCACGTAAATATGATCCTGCTTGCTTTTTAAGTGCTGACAGACGAGGTCCTACATCCCTATGATTGGTTATTGTCTTCACCTGCTCAACAGAAAGGGCTGTGATTGGCTTTAGAAATGAAAGCGCTGTTCACCGATGGCGG
Organism: Danio rerio; assembly: GCF_052040795.2. Lineage (NCBI taxonomy): Eukaryota > Metazoa > Chordata > Actinopteri > Cypriniformes > Danionidae > Danio > Danio rerio. The sequence continues at coordinate 41,186,355 of NC_141044.1, forward strand.
GAAGAACAGCTGCAGTTAAAGTCTATATGCGCATAATACGCAGTTATCACAGGTTATCCATAATAGACACAGTGGAGAAAACTTGCACCTCAGGCACGCTCGTGTCTGGATCCACAAGTATCACTTTAACAGCCAAGAGCAGAGGAGAAGTTACCTCACAAACAGGCCAGCAGGTCAATTGTCCAAAGGGAAAGAGAGAGAGAGTGGTAAAGATGGAGTTTTACAGCATTTCTCCCTAGTAGTGAAATAGGCCGTGCCATTGACTAACTAAAAACTGCTCTGAAGTCCAGCGGAGAGTGTGTTAGTGGGTCCAAACGCTTACACATTGCTTAATACACACAGGATGTTCAGCAATACACAAATATCTTTACATCTAAAAACAATTAAATGATTAAAATGTTACTACTGTATGTACTCATGCACTTACACACTCTCCAGCATAGTATATGTATGTAGTGTCATCCCAAATGGGACATTAATGTTGTTTTACTAAGCAGAACTGTTTAAACTGTTTCTCTGATGACTTTTGTCGGTTGCCAAATGAGTAAAATAAATGACCAGATTATTAAATAATACCTGCCAGGAGTTTAACTGCATTCAGTATCGGGAGGCGCTATAATCACTCTCATAGGAGAACAATGTGCTTTAACACACCTTCTTTATAGACCAGAACACTCATGAGTCCCCATGAGCAGGGCTTAATTTGTGCCGGAACACATCGGATCCGGCACCTCTGAAATCTGGTCTGGCACCTCATTTACCAATCCCCCTCCTCAGCTGCCCTTATGCCCTCTCCGCTGTTCACTTTCACTTTCTTCTGCGACTCCCTAACCCTCTTCATTTTTATCCGCGACACCCCCACCACACTCACTTTTGTCTGCGACACCCCTCCACCATCTACCGCACCAGCATCAAACAGCGTGGTGCAAAACATGAAAATTACAGTTGCGCTGGTCTGAAAATAGCAGAAAATCACGCCAAACACATCTTGTGCCGGGTGTCTGATAGGGCCCTGAGTGTTTATCAGTGTATAATAAGTAGCAGGCTTTGAACATATCAATTAAAATCATTAAATGACTTCTGTTGATGTGAACTGAATATGATCCACTGTTATATACAGTCACTATTATTACTCTCCTGTCAATTTAGTTTTATTTTTCCAGATATTTCCTAAATAATCTTCTACAGACTCAGGGATTCTGGAGAAAGTCTTATTTGTTTTATTTCAGCTAAAATAAAAGCAGCTTATGGGCTCTATTTTGACGGTCCATGTGCAGAGCGCAAAACGCAGGCCGCAAACGCTTTCAGGGCGTGTCAGAACGCATTTTTGCTAATTTAAGGACGGGAAATCTGCCTTGCGCCGTGGCGCATGGTCTAAAAGGGTTGAGTTTATTTTCTTAATGAGTTGTAGGTGTGTTTTGAGAATAAACCAATTAGAGTCTCATCTCCCATTCCCTTTAAGAGCCAGCTGCGTGGCACCAAGAGCGCATTCGCTATTTACAGGACGCAAAGTAAGTCTAAGTGAAAAAAATGAGCATTTCACAAGCAAACAGTTAAAAGTTTTTTTTAACAGAAAACTGTTAAACAGAGCATCTACTGCGTGAGAATGAGAGATAATGAAACTACTTTCACATTCGCTCTTGGATTGGGAACCTTTACGCACAGACATCAATTAGTCTATAAATAAATAATTGCGTTTGTTAAATAAAACAAACAAAACTATTTCAAAACTATTTCTAAATTCAGTTCTAATTTCCAGCAAACGAATAAATGAAGAATAATAACAAAATGTGCTCAAAAACCTGAGTTATATCCTAAAACACATGCTGTGCCCCATACAATCTAAAACCAGACAGGTGGGCAAATCTAAGCTTGTTTTTAATAAAACAAATATACATATGGATATATTAAATAATACTGCTAATAATAATAACATTATACAAAAGCAAATTGTTATGAATGAACTGAAAAAGCCTCCCGAGATGAAGAAGACATAAAAGCAGTGGTATTTTATATTTATGTAGGCTAAAAAATAATATGTTTTGTAATTTGTAATCCTTTATATTTATATCCTATATCTATTCTTATTATATCCTATATATATCCTTAATATTTACATTTTTTCATATGTAAAGATATTTGCCTATTGCTCTCTTGTGTGTATTAAGCAGTGCGTAAGCTAGGCGCAACTCTGCACTGGAGTTTAGACCGGGTTAGTTTTGGTCTAATGAAAAATCTATTACAGTTTCTCAAAATAGCAACGCGCCAGCGGTCCGCCTCAGAACGCCTTCCTTTTTAGACCAGAACGCCTATGGGCGCACATATGAACGCTAATGCATTTGCTATTTAAACAGCGTAGCGCAACGCCTCAAAACGACTCTTGCGCCAAGCTGAAACTACCAAAAGACTATTGCGTCACGCCTTGCGCCACACTGCGCCGGGTGTATGATAGGGCCCTTTACTTAAAAAAAAAAAACATTTTATGGTCAATATTATTAGCCCCCTTAAGCAATATTTGTTTTGATTGTCTACAGAACAAACCACTGTTATACAATGACTCGCCTAATTAACTTAATTAAGCCTTTAAATGTCACTTTAAGCTGAATACTAGTGTCTTGAAAAATTTCTAGTCAAATATTATTTACTGTCATCATGGCAAAGATAAAAGAAAAATCAGTTATTAGAAATGAGTTATTAAAACTATTATGTTTAGAAATGTGTTGAAAATAAGCTTCTCTCCGTTAAACAGAGACTGGGGAATAGATATTCAGGGGGGCTAATAATTCTGACTTGAGCTGTATATATACATCTGTTCTGACAGCATCAAAACAATGTCCTTTCAGTTTGACTTGGCCAATTTACTGTATTAATTTGCATAAATCATTGCATGCAGTTGTGCTCAGCCGCTCGGTGCTGCTGAGGCGAGGCTGTGCGGCCATCACCATAGTTTCTGCAGGTTTCCATGGCAACTGAGCCACTATATATGTGTGGAGATGGAGGAGAGCAGAGAGGTGAGCCTGGCGAAGCAGAGGGAGGAGAAGCCAATGAGGAGAAACACACTGGCACGTCTTCAGAGACAATAAATACATGCATGTGAGGGAGAGAGAGAGGGAGAGAGAGAAGGGGGGGAGAGAGAGAGAGAGAGAGAGAGAGAGCTATTTTCAGCCTGTGGTTGTCATGGAAACAGAGGCCTCGCTACTGATGCAGACGCTCACAGATGCTGAATCTGATTAACAACAACTGGCCGATATATGTCAAACGCAACAGCAGCGCAAACACAACACTGAGCTGAACGACTGCTGGATACACCACTCTACACACATTTACCAGAGTAACAGCCAGCAGACTCACTGTGTCCATCTGACAGCCACATGAGGAGTCAGTAGGAGAGCGACATCACTGCAGACCAACACCAGTCTACTCCTCTCGCCACTCCTCCTCTCGCCACTCCTCCTCTCGTCACTCCTCTTCTCACCACTCCTTCACTTCTCCTCTCATCACTCCTTCACTCCTCCTCTCGTCACTCCTCCTCTCGCTACTCCTCCTCTCGCCACTCCTCCTCTTATCACTACTCCTCTCGCCACTCCTCCTTTTGCCACTTCTCCTTTCGCCACTCCTCCTCTCTCCACTCCTCCTCTTATCACTACTCCTCTCGCCACTCCTCCTCTTTTCACTCCTCCTTTCGCCACTCCTCCTTTCGCCACTCCTCCTCTCACCACTCCTCCTCTTGCCACTCCTCCTCTCGCCACTCCTTTCGCCACTCCTCCTCTCGCCACTCCTCCTTTTGCCACTTCTCCTTTCGCCACTCCTCCTCTCTTCACTCCTCCTCTCATTACTACTCCTCTCGCCACTCCTCCTCTTTTCACTCCTCCTTTCGCCACTCCTCCTCTCACCACTCCTCCTCTTGCCACTCCTCCTCTCGCCACTCCTTTCGCCACTCCTCCTCCTGCCACTTCTCCTCTCACCACTCCTGTTCTCGTCACTCCTCCTCGTCACTCCTCCTTTCGTCACTCCCTCACTCCTCCTCTCGTCACTCCTCCTCTCGTCACTCCTCCTCTTGCCACTCCTCCTCTCTTCACTCCTCTTCTTGCCACTCCTCCTCTCGCCACTCCTCCTCTCACCACTCCTCCTCTAGTCACTCCTCCTCTCGCCACTCCTCCTTTTGCCACTTCTCCTTTCGCCACTCCTCCTCTCTTCACTCCTCCTCTCATTACTACTCCTCTCGCCACTCCTCCTTTCACTCCTCCTTTCGCCACTCTTCCTCTCACCACTCCTCCTCTTGCCACTCCTCCTCTCGCCACTCCTTTCGGCACTCCTCCTTCTGCCACTTCTCCTCTCACCACTCCTGTTCTCGTCACTCCTCCTCGTCACTCCTCCTTTCGTCACTCCTTCACTCCTCCTCTCATCACTCCTCCTCTCGTCACTCCTCCTCTCTTCACTCCTCTTCTTGCCACTCCTCCTCTCGCCACTCCTCCTCTCACCACTCCTCCTCTAGTCACTCCTCCTCTCACCACTCCTCCTCTAGTCACTCCTCCTCTCGCCACTCCTCTTTTCACTCCTCCTCTCACCACTCCTCCTCTTGTCACTCCTCCTCTCGTCACTCCTCCTCTCACCACTCCTCCTCTTGTCACTCCTCCTCCCGTCACTCCTCCTCTCGTCACTCCTCCTCTTCCCACTCCTCCTCTCATCACTCCTCCTCTCATCACTCTTCCTCTCATCACTCCTCCTCTCGTCACTCCTCCTCTCGCCACTCCTCCTCTCATCACTCCTCCTCTTGTCACTCCTCCTCTCGTCACTCCTCCTCTTGCCACTCCTCCTCTCATCACTCCTCCTCTCATCACTCCTCCTCTCGCCACTCCTCCTCTTTTCACTCCTCCCTCACCACTCCTCCTCTTGTCACTCCTCTTCTCGTCACTCCTCCTCTCAGCACTCCACCTCTCGTCACTCCTCCTCTTGCCACTCCTCCTCTTTTCACTCCTCCTCTCGCCACTCCTCTTTTAATTTTTCTCTTTCCCTTTCACTCTTTTCACTCTTCTCACTCCTCCTTTCACTCCTCCTCTCTCCTCTTCTCTCTCCTCTTCTCACTCCTCCTTTCACTCCTCCTTTAACTCTTCTTCTGACTCCTTTTTTCACTCTGTTTTCACTCCTCTTCTCACTCTTCCTTTCACTCTCATTCTGACTCCTCCTTTCACTCTGTTTCACTCTTCTCACTCCTTTCACTGTATTCACTCCTCCTTTCACTCCTCATTTCACTCTTCCTTTTACTCTTCTTCTCACTCCTCTTTTCACTCTGTTTTCACTCCTTTTACTCCTCTTCTAACCCCTACTTTCACTTCTTCTCTCACTCCTCCTTTCTCCGTTTTCACTCTTCGTCTCACTCCTCCTTTCACTCTGTTTTCACTCTTTTTCTCACTCCTCCTTTCACTCTGTTTTCACTCCTCTATTGACTGCTCTCCTCTCTTCTCTCCTCATGCCGTTCTGAAGGACAGAGGCTTTCCCACATCTCACAGTTGCTATGGAAACACTGCAGCGGGAGCAGGGAGTGTATGCAGGAAGCGCGCTTGTGTGCGTGTGTGTGTGTGTGTGCGTGTGTGTGGTGTAGGTGAGGCCGCAATGAGATGGGGACAACAGATTTACAGTGTTCAAGAATATTCAGCAGCTCACCCTCAAAACTGGCCAATGATCACAGTCTTACTCGTATTTATTATATTCTACTTTTCAAACTGGAAGAGCATTTCACAAGATTCATTCGTCCTATTTTACAGTGTGTTTGGTCAACTATAGTACTCTTTATTGGTATAAATGGGTCCATGAAGAACATCCATGCGATATTTTCAATCCACAAGAACATAATGATAATGTTCTTCACGCTATCAAAAGACCTGTTTTGGGTTTCATTATTCTTAGAAGTGGTCAATCAGGACATTCTTCTGCTAAGTATTATGGTATAATGATGATGCAAATCTCTCCTCACAGAAAATCAGTTGAATTCATTGAGTTCCTATGGATTTATTTTCTGAAGTCGCGGTGTAATAAGCCAGATGATGTGCAGTCGTCTGGTCATGTTCACAAACAGGAGCCGATCGCCATGCCGGGTTTATTTTGCAGTAATGAGCATCTGACTGTGCATTATTCCTTACGGTACACAGACGTTTTAATGTGGGCCTCAGCTGATGGGGTCATGGTAACATTTGGTAAATGCAGATCGTAAAATGCAGCTATGCATAAAGTACACAAACGAGAGATATTGCAGAAGGGGAATCATGCCTTGTCAAAACATGCCATGCCAATAGACATGAACTATTGTCTGGCCATTGAATGAACCTTAAAAATCAAGAACAGCCAAACACAAAACATAAACATCAAGCATCTTTATCAGCGTGTGTGGTTCACATTTATGTCATTACTAGTACTGGGCCTGTCAATTTTAATGAGTGTGTTAATACATTCATTCATTCATTCATTCATTCATTTTCCTGTCGGCTTATTCCCTTTATTAATCTGGGGTTGCCACAGCGGAATGAACCGTCAACTTATCCAGCACGTTTTTATGCAGCGAATACCTTTCCAGCCCAACCCATCTCTGGGAAAAATCCACACACACACACAAACACACTCATACACAAACACACTCATACACATTAGGGACAATTAAGCCTACCCAATTCACCTGCATGTCTTTGGACTGTGGGGGAAACCAGAGCACCCGAACACAAGGAGAATATGCAAACTCCACACAGAAACACCAACTGATCCAGCCGAGGCTCGAACCAGCGACCTTCTTGCTGTAAGCCGACAGCACTACCTACTGTGCCACTGCGTCGCCCTTTGTATTAATACATCTAGGCCCGGTTTCACAGACAGGGCTTAGACTAGCCAGGATTAGGCCATAGTTCATTTAGTACATTTAAGTAATTTTTCCAAACATGCTTAGAAAAAAAACATCATTGGTGTGTATCTTGAAACAAAATAAAGGCACTGATATATTTAAAAATCAATCAGTGCAATTTTATTTCAGTTGAGACAGCTCAGACTTACATTTTAGTCTAGGACTAGGCTTAAGCCTTGTCTGTGAAACCGGGGGTTAGTGTTTTATTTTAAGTGCTGCATGGTGGCTCAGTGGTTAGCACTGTCACCTCAGTGGAAGAAGGACACTGGTTTGAGCCCCTACTGGATCAGTTGACATTTCAGTGTGGAGTTTGCATGTTCTCTCTGTGTTGGCGGTGAAAAGCGTGCTTCGGCCCGATTCAAGGCAACTGTATATAGTGTGAGTATGCCCTAAATTGGATGTAGTGTGTGTGTGTGTGTGGATGAGCGTGTGTGTGTGTGTCCCAATAACGGGTTGCAGCTGGAAGAGCATCCGCTGTGTAAAACGTATGCTGGAATAGTTGGCGGTTCATTCCGCTGTGGTAAATAGGGACAAAGCCGAACGAATGAATGTTTAATCTTAAGAATATTTCTTAATAATTCTGTTGATGAAATTGACTCCATTCCCAAGCATAAGCCACATTCAGATTGATTGGTTAAACAAACAACAATGCAACAATGCACACCACCAATCCTGTTCAGTGTTCACTTAAGAGCTTATTTACCCAAAAAGACTATTCACACATGGATAATAAAACCCATATTTGTGCCACATTCAAGTTGAAACACCCCAGCGGTTTTAAAAAGTGTAACTGTGCTTGTGTTGGTTCAAATCAAACACTGCAAAAAAAAAAAAAAAAAAACGCTTTGTAACTTCGATATTATAGTGTTTCTAGTCCAAACATCTACAATTTCTAAATCAGAAAGCATTTTCTAGGCAAGCAAAACATATTGTGTTGTTTTAAGAAATAATATGTTAATCCAGATGGATGGGGCAACCATTACTGCATCCAAAATGGTGAAAAGCATTGGAGTAACGATTGATGACCAGCTAAACTTCTCTGATCACATTTCTAGAACTGCTCGATCGTGCATATTCACACTCTATAACATCAGAAAGATCCGACCCTTCTTATCTGAACATGCAGCTCAACTCCTTGTTAAAGCTCTTGTTCTCTCCAGACTGGATTACTGCAACTCTCTACTAGCCGGGCTTCCAGCTAACTCTATCAAACCTCTTCAGCTGCTCCAGAACGCAGCAGCACGAGTGGTCTTTAATGAACCTAAACGAGCACATGTCACTCCGCTGCTCATCCGTTTGCACTGGCTGCCAGTTGCTGCTCGCATCAAATTCAAAACTCTGATGTTTGCTTACTAAGCGACCTCTGGCTGTGCTCCTTCTTATCTGCTCTCACTTCTGCAGATTTATGTGCCCTCCAGAAACTTGCGTTGTGTGAATGAACGTCGCCTCGTGGTTCCATCCCAAAGAGGAAAGAAATCACTTTTCCAAACTCTCGCATTCAATCTGCCTAGTTACTGGAATGAACTTCCTAACTGCATCAGAATGGTAGAGTCACTCGCTGTCTTCAAGAAACGACTAAAAACTCAACTATTTAGTCTCCACTTCACTTCCTAATCTGCAATTGCCTCTCTGAATATCACACTAACTGTACTCAAAAAAAAAAAATCTTACATTAATAAAGCTTTCCTTCTTACACCTTACACACCTGAAACTTGCCTACAGCACTTATTCATTGTTGCTCTTATAGTTGTGTAAATTGCTTCCTTGTCCTCATTTGTAAGTCGCTTTGGATAAAAGCGACCAGGTCTCACTGAAAGAAGAGACAGTACTGTCTCAATGTGATCTCCTGGCTAAATAAAGGAAATAAAAGCGTCTGCTAAATGACTAAATGTAAATGTAAAACTGAGTCAGTTTTCTCCTTAAAACAAGCAAATCAGTATTTCAATGGGGTCAGCAAAATGATCTAGTTCTTCCTTTTGAACATGATCATTTTGCTGACCCCTTTGGCAGATTATTTGGCTTGTTTTAAGGAAGAAACTCGCTTAATTTGACTCATTATTTCTTAAAACAAGACAAAATGTTTTGCTTGTCCAGAAAATGCTTCTTGATTTAAGAATTTGTAGACATTTGGACTAGAAACGAGACAAACTCGTAAGAGTAAGAAAAGCACTTTTTGCAGTGTATAAGGTGACAGGGTGGCGCAGTGGTTAGCTCTGTTGCCTCACAGCAAGAAGGTTGTTGGTTCGAGTCCCAGCCTGGACATTTCTGTGTGGAGTTTGCTTGTTCTCCTCGTGTTATTGTGGGTTTTCTCCAACAGTCCAAACACACGCGCTATAGGTGAATTAGAGAAATTAAATTGGCCATAGTGTATGAGTGTGCAGGAGTGTGAATGAGTGTGTATGGGTGTTTCCCAGTACTGGGTTGGAGCTGGAAGGGTATCCGCTGCAAAAAAACATATGCCTGAACAGTTAGTGGTTCATTCCACTGTGACAACCCCTGAAATAGAGACTAATCCAAATGAATGAATATTTAATTTTAAGGATAATTAAGATGGATATCTATTCCCAAACATAAGCCACATTCAGATCGATTGGTTTAACAAAAATGCACACCGCCAAACCTGTTCAGTATTCATTTAAGAACTTATTTACTCAAAAAGACTATTGACACTCTGAAAATAAAATCTGGGGCTTTTAAAACCAAATTTGGGTAAAATATGCAAGACCCTAACTGTTCTTTTAATGACCTTTTACCCAGTGTATGTCCTTTATCCATATCTGTGCCGAAATCAGGTTAAAACACCACAGCGGTTTTCTAAAAGTGTAATTGTGCTTCTGTGTTGGTTCCAGATCCCACATGCACTGCAAAAAAAACTGTCTTGCTCAAGTTTCTAGTCCAAATATATACAAATTCTTAAATCAAGCAAAACATATTGTCTTGTTTTAAGAAATAATATGTTAAAACTGAGTCAGTTTTCTTCTTAAAACAAGCAAAACTATCTTCCAAAGGCGTAAGCAAAATGATCTAGTTCTTCCTTCTGACATGATCATTTTGCTGACCCCTTTGGCAGATTATTTGGCTTGTTTTAAGGAAGAAACTCGCTTAATTTGACTCATTATTTCTTAAAACAAGGCAGAATGTTTTGCTTGTCCAGAAAATGCTTCTTGATTTAAGAATTGTTTAGACATTTGGACTAGAAACAAGACAAAAACTCTGAGTAAGAAAAGCTTATTTTTTTACAGCAGTGGTCACCAAACTTGTTCCTGGAGGGCCGGTGTCCAGCAGATTTTAGCTCCAACCCTAATCAAACACACCTGAACAAGCTAATCAAGGTCTTACTAGGTATACTTGAAACATCCAGGCAGGTGTGTTGAGGCAAGATGGAGCAAGAAGGGACACCGGCCCTCCAGGACCAGGATTGGTGACTCCTGTTTTACAGTGTATAATTGATTCTGGTGACATGGTGGCGTAGTGGTTAGCTCTGTTGCCTCACAGCAAGAAGGTCGCCAATTCGAGTCCTGGCTGGGTAATTTCTGTGTAGAGTTTGCATGTTCTCCCAGTGTTGGTGTGGGTTTCCTCGGGTGCTCTGGTTTCCTCCGACAGTCCAAACACATGCGTTATAGGGGAATTGGAGAAATTAAATTGGCCATAGTGTATGAGTGTGTGTGAATGAGTGTGTATGGGTGTTTCCCAGTACTGGGTTGCTGCTGGAAAGGTATCCGCTGGGAAAAACATATGCCAGAATAGTTGGTGGTTCATTCCACTGTGTCAACCCCTGAAATACACAGCAAAAAAAATGCTTTTCTTACTTAGATTTTTTTTGTCTTGTTTCTAGTCCAAATATCTAATAATTCTTATATCAAGAAAAATTTTCTAGGCAAGCAAAATATATTGTCTTGTTTTCAGAAATAATATGCCAATATTAAGGGAGTTTTCCCTTGAAACAAGCTAAATAATCTGCCAATGGGGTAAGCAAAATAATCTTGTTTTTCCTTTTGACATAAGATTACTTTGCTTACCCCATTGGCAGATTATTTAGCTTGTTTTAAGGGAAAACTCACTTAATTTTGGCATATTATATCTTAAAACAAGACAGTATGTTTTGCTTGTCCAGAAAATTATTCTTGATTTAAGAGTTTTTAGATATTTGGACTAGAAACAAGAAAAAAAATCAAAGTAAGAAAAGCATTTTTTGCAGTGTAGAGACTAAGAAAGAGTGTGTATGGGTGTTTCCCAGTACTGGATTGCATCCGCTGCGTAAAACATGCATAATAGTTGGTGGTTCATTCCACTGTGGGGACCCCTGATAAATAAGGAACTAATGAATGAATGAATAGTCTGATTCTTGCATGAAAACCACTGATTTACTCATCTAGAAACTACAAGACAAAAATAATTTAAAGATTCAGTCAACAGTGCTGAAAGCATTATTTATAACCTTTAAATTCATTAAAGATTACTGATTGGCTAAAAAAACTAAATGGCACAGGCCCCTCCCCTCTTCAATGTTTAACTTGAAGGATATTCATGCCTGATCATTGCAGTAGTCTTAACTCATCCAGTGTTTTCCTCAATGAAAATCAGTTGATATTTAAATCATCTATAAACTGCAAAAAGAAGTAATTAACTCTAATTGCCACAGCTGGATGAACCACCAACTATTCCAGCATGTGTTTTACACAGTGGACGCCCTTTCAGCTGCAACCCAGTACTGGGAAACACCCAAACACACTCATTCCCATACACTACGGCTAATTCAGTTTATTTAACATGTGTTTGGACTGTGGGGAAAACCGGAGCACCCGGAGCAAACCCACGCCAACACGGGGAGAACATGCAAACTCCACACAGAAATGCTAAATGACCCAGGTGAGACTCGAACCAGCGACCTTCTTGCTGTGAGGCCACAGTGCTAACCACTGAGCCACCGTGTCGCCCTTAGAACTAGCTAGCTAAAAATGCCCAAATTCACCCCTCTTAATAAAGATCCGCCCCCAAAAGCATAGCTCATATCCTGCAAGCATTACCGATTGGCTTTTAAAGGGCACAGGCCACTCCTCTTTTAAAGTGTAACCTCTCCGGCTGCACAACATCGGTATACATCTGTATTCATAAAGTGTTTACAGCACATCATATCAAGCATAAAGACACACAGTCAAGAGTTTCTAAAGCCAAAATGTCCATGTTTTATTGGTAAAGAGCGTCTGTGTAGCGAATGGCATAGTGCAGAGGCTCACACACGCACAGTTAAGCATTTGCCACAACCTTTGACCCGGAACTGATGGCCAGTCAACTAACTCTCCACAGCATCAACATTGAAGAGAAACCAAAGCAAACTAAAAATACTCAATACAAAAAATAGGTAAACAGATGAGGAACAGAGCTAAATGGAGCACAGCCGATATCAGCGGCGCCTCTTAATTTTCTTTAATGCAAAAAATATTAATTTTAGATCATTTTTTATTTATTTTAAGTCATTTTGATTAGCGTGTTGCTCTAAAGACAGAGATATAGAGAAATATATGGGTGAATATCACAAAAGTATCATTGTTTGCAATGTTAAGCAATGCTTAGTGTCCTGAATTCATGCCAATTGATGTTAATAAATGCATATGAACAGTTTAAATGCAAAAAAACTCTTGATATTTTCTTCTAAAATGAGCATTTTTCTCCAGCTCTTGTGTCTTGGCTCTGAAATTTTACTTTTAAAATGACGAATAAGTTCTTTTCATTGCCTTTAAAGTGAAATAACAGAACATAAACATAGAGAAATGCTCATTTTAGGAGAAGACTTCAGATGCATTTAGAGGTTTTTGCATTTAAACTCTTCATATGCAGGGTGGGCCATTTATATGGATACACCTTAATAAAATGTGAATGGTAGGTGATAATGACGTCCTGTTTGTGGCACATTAGTATATGTGAGGGGGCAAACTTTTCAAGACGGGTGGTGACCATGGTGGCCATTTTGAAGTCGGCCATCTTGGATCCAACTTTTGTTTTTTTCAATAGGAAGATGGTCATGTGACGCATCAAACTTATTGGGAATTACACAAGAAAAACAATGGTGTGCTTGGCTTTAACGTAACTTTATTCTTTCGTGAGTTATTTAAAAGTTTCTGACCACTTATAAAATGTGTTCAATGTGCTGCCTATTGTGTTGGATTGTCAATGCAACCCTCTTCTCCCACTCTTCACACACTGATAGCAGCACCGCAGGAGAAACGCCAGCACAGGCTTCCAGTATCCGTAGATTCAGGTGCTGCACATCTTGTATCTTCACACCATTGTTTTTCTTGTGAAATTCCCAATGAGTTTGATGGGTCACATGACCCTCTTCCTATTAAAAAAAAACAAAAGTTGGATCCAAGATGGCCGACTTCAAAAAGGCCACCATGGTTACCGCCCATCTTGAAAAGTTTGCCCTCTCACATATACTAATGTGCCACGAACAGGACATTAATATCACCAACCATTCCCAATTTTATTAAGGTGTATCCATATAAATGGCCACCCTGTATATATATATAAATATATATATATATATATATATATATATATATATATATATATATATATATATATATATATATATATATTTCTATATATATATATATATATATATATTTCTATATATATATATATATATATATATATATATATATATATATATATATATATATATATATATATATATGTATATATATATATATATATATATATATATGTATATATATATATATATATATATATATATATATATATATATATATATATATATATATATATATATATATTTAATACATTAATTTAGATATTGTATTACAATAATGAAAATCAACACACACATCAGAAGTGCAGCAGTAATCATTAGTGGTCAAATAAGCTTGATTACCCTCATTTCCCCCCTCTGTGCACAGTATCAGTCACACCGTGCTGAAATATGAGCCGTTTTCATGAGATTCACCCATAGATAGGAAAGAGAAAAGCAGATAGTCTCCAAAAAGCGGTTTCAGATCCTGAAGAACGCGCGGTCTGCTAACGATAAGTCAAAAAATAGAGAATATTTACATCTTTAGATTATATACAAGGCAATACATGAACACAGTCAGTGTGAGGACGAGAGAGAGAGAGATCCACCACATTAAGAGTTTACAGTGATGATACTGCTTCATAATACAATCGTTCTGTGCTGATTCAGAAACAGCTCGCTTCGCCTTGTCTTAAAATACACCGCTGTCTTCATCTCTCAGTCATTGCAAATCAGCTTAGAGCAGCTTTCTGAAATGGGGGAAAGCTTCAGATGAATTGTCTCTCAGTAGCCGTAAGGGTAATGTGATTTAGCTGGCCACAAAGAGGATGCATAGAGAAGAACAACCTGCTACAGGACAACACACGTCTCAACTCGGATATATACTGACTGATCTCATGATGGCGTTTCGGTTTATGGTGATATATTAAAATAGATGTATGAAAAACTGGTTCTGTAGTGAGGTTTTGGACACAATGTTGAAGTCAGAATTATTAGCCCACATTTTAATTTTCTTTCTTTTTTTTTTTAAATATTTCCCAAATGATGTTCAACAGAGCAAGGAAATTTTCACAGTATGTCTGATAATATTTTTTCTTCTAGAGAAGTTTTATTTGTTTTATTTCAGCCAGAATAAAAGCAGTTTTAATTTTTTTAAGCACAATTTTAAGGACAAAATTATGAGCCCCTTTAGGCTATATTTTTTCGATAGTCTACATCAGTGGTTCCCAACAGGGGGGTCGTGGCCCACAAGGGGGCCTCAGCGAGCTCTGTGGGGGGTCGCGTCATATTTGAAACATTTCTTTGCAGTGGACAATTAGGAGAATGATCATGTTGCCTTAGTTCATTTTATCCCATAGCTCAGTGGTCCTCAACCACTGGTCCGTGGATCAATTGGTACCAGGCCGCACAATAAATCATTAATTATTTCCATTTTATTATCTGAATCTAATATTATGAAATATTTATTATGAAAAGTCTTTTTTTTTTTTTAAATAAGCATACTCTCGCTTTCATCTCAGTCACTTGAGCGCCCAGATTTAACCCACAAGTAGCAAAATGAGTAAGAAACAGGCGTCTTTAGAAAATGTCTGCCCACGAACTGCCAAGGTATGGATTTGCAACCCATTTGTCAACAAATCAGATGAATCCAGCATGGCTCTGCAAGAAGATCAACTGAGATCGTAAATGGGGCTGTTCATATATCGCGCATTTCTAGAATTTGCACAAGTTTGCTGTTTCCAATGGAGGTGCCAATGACTCCCGCGAGCTCACCGCAAGTCACGTGACAAGAACTGTGATATGGAATATTCATATTTCGGTAAGATTAGTTTTCTCAGACCAACACCGAACACCAAACAGTGCTTTGTAATTTTTTTCGATAGATAAAACGTGTATCAGAGCGACAGCAATGTTTTGTCAGCTTGTCATCCTCTGGGAAAACGGTTGATGGTCAACTAGCAACCTACAACCCACCCCCTCATCAAAAGATGGACAATTTTGTAATCCGTTCTGCACAAAAAAGACAGAAGCTGCGTCCCAAATCACATACTTATGCACTATTATATGCCATTTTGTAGTATAAATAATGTCAGTAGTAAGTTCACACTGAAAACTCTAAAAATAATAAGAGCACTTTAATTACCCGGATGATGCACTCAGTCAGCCGCTAAAATGAAGTGTGTATTGATGGACACTTCACGCACTCAACGACCGCAGGTTTGCTCACATTGAAAGGGCGGAGCTATCAGGCGCACATGTTGGATAACTTTATTTATTTTGGATGGTGAAAGCAAAATTCTCCTATGAGAGTGATTATAGCGCCTCCTAATGGAGAATGCGGCAATACTCACGGCAGGCATTATCTGATACTTCAGTCATTTATTTCACTAATTTGGCGACCGTCAAACGTCATCAGGGAAACGGTTTGAATTTCCGTTTTGTAAAAAAAACAGTGCTCCATTTGGGGCGACACTACATGCATATACTATGCTGTTAAGTGTGTAAGTACATAGTACATGAGTGCATAGTGTGCCATTTGAGACGCAGCTAGAATCTCGCTGATTCGCAGCAATCTTCACTTCATTTGATAGAGCAAAACAAATAACATGCAAGTATTAAATTGTAATAGCCTATATATTTTTTTCCCTTATACATCAGTGTAAATACTGATATTTGTGTTATTGAATGTCAAATAGGGCAAATTTAAAGGTCAAAGGCTTACATTTTTCAGTTACAAATGGCCTACTGATGATTTGCTTTATATTTTACATTAGGCCAGTGGTTCTCAAACTTTTTTAATCAAGTACCACCTCAGAAAAAAATCTGTCTCTCCAAGTACCACCAAAATGAGCAGTATTGAAATACAGTAGCGTAGTAGGCCCAGTAAAGCAGCTACAACTCTGCAAAGTTAAAAAACATGGCAGATTACCTCAGAAATATAGGCTTTATGTCATATATGGCATATTATAAACATCATTTTTGATAAATATTGAAATGTGTGTAGCATGTACATGACATATTTCATTTCTCAGCGTACCGCTAGAAGGAAGCCTGCGTACCACTAGTGGTGCACGTACCACAGTTTGAGAACCACTGCATTAGGCTATTATTTGTGCAAATGTAGATATAGTAAACGTACCGTTTGTTTGAAAACAACATTTTTTGTCATCATTACTGCAAACTTAAATGAGCGATAATATCATTAAATGTGGAGGGGGGGACATACAATATTTTCCAGCGGAAAAGGGGGTCTCGGGTTGGGAACCACAGCTCTACACAACAAACCATCGTTATATAACAACTTGCCTAATTACTCTAACCTGCCTAGTTTACCTAATTAAGCCTTTAAATGTGACTTTAAGATGTATACTAGTGTCTATAAAATATCTAGTCAAATATTATTTACTGTCATCATGGCAAAGATAAATAAATCAGTTATTAGTGATGAGTTAGTAAAACTAATATGATTAGAAATGTTGAAAAAAATCTCTCCGTTAAACAGAAATTGGGGATAAAAATAAACAGAGGGGGCTCATAAATCTGATTTCAACTGTATAATGTCTGTCAGAGCAAATGCTCTTCAAGTTGATGCTTGTCAGCTATATGCTGGTGTATTCCTTTAAAAAAGCCTCTAATATGATCACACTAAAATGCGTTTAAAATCTACAAACGTTCTCTTTCAGGAAAAATAAATCTAAGATGTCGATGACTCATCGTGCACTCCGTTTAACGTAACATAGAATGAGAATCTCTTCTGTGAGACATAATACAGACTATTTGCGTATATCACTGCGAATGTGACGCAGACATTTTGGATGTATGTTAAACGCGAACACGTCTCCCTCAAAACTGCACGTTCATTCTTCATCAATAAGAGCATGTCTTTTCTTGCACGTATCTGACTGAGGATGTGCGTGTTTTAATTCTGTCTGCCGTCGAGAACACAAAGAACACGTTCCCCGCATTAACTAACCTTTTCCTTATGTGATACTGACGTAATTCTGATATACCTATGTTCGGCATCAGCAGATGAGGGTCAGGTGCTACAATAAGCTTTAAAGAGCATTTCCTGGCAATGATGTTGTTGCTTAGCAACCACACTGGATATTCAAACACAGTCTGCTTTTATACTGTAGGCAGGAATATGGAAAGCAATAATAATATTATATATATATGAAGAAGAAAAAAAACAGGATAAGATGCGGTTTGTCCTGTAATTCCATTATGAGAAATAACATTTGACCGACTGATATCCTAGCATATCTTCAGGCTATTTATAGCACTGAGAAAAGAACTACACATAATGCAGGAAACAGTTTGTTCAATTAAGTCCAGCTTGATTTATGAGCGTCCCCAGCATTCGGTGAATCAAATCAACAACAGCAGGATAAAAAGGATGATGAATTGGAAATTAAAAACCGAATAAAGTTTAATGCAGCAATTACAATAATACACGCATGTGTACTCTACTCCAATTAATGGCACATTGCACATTGTTAATATACAACTTCAAAGCCATTCAAGAATGAGGACTTGATCAAGAGATCGCTTCATGTAGTCAGCAGGTGTTGTATGGCTCCCACGGAGGACTGGTCAGTCCGTAAATCTCCTCAAAGTAAATACTCTCTGAACCCGGATGGCTAATGTTAAATCTGCAGTGGCTCAAGGTTTTCCCCCCCTTTTTTTTTTTTTTCCTCCCCCTCCCTGAACCCCGGCTATTAACCAACCCCTTGAACCCGCCGATTTGGTCTATAAACAGTATACTTGAAAATCTTTACATTAGATTACATATTGCAAAATCTTCCGTCAGAAAAATCTAGACATTTTCACAATGCCTTTCATTCTCTCTCTGATAAAAATCTAAAATTTTTCATGTTGGTGAAATTCCCCTGTGCTGCGTATCCCAGTATATCTCAAAGCTTGAATAGAGCTTATTTTAAAGTCAACATCAACTCAAAATGGACTTTTGTTGTTATTATTCTTTTTTAAAACACAGATTCCTGGTCTTATTGTGCACGATTCAACTTGCGCACATGAGGCCAAGTAAGAAAAAAAAAATATCTTCAGAATCTTTTATCAAAACGTAACCTGCAGTGCCTCTCAGACCTTTCCATTTCGGCTACATCACAAATCCCTCGAGTCCGCTTTCAATCCCTGATGAACAAAGTCAAGATCCGCCCCGCACATCCATCGAGTATCCTGTTCTCACGCAGAAACACTACAGAAGGTAAATGGCATTTCATGTTGACTTTAAGTCCAGACATGTTCTGCGCACATCATAAACACCCACCGCCAGTGAAATAGCCCTTACACACTGCTGTTACTCTTCAACTCAGCACTGACAGGCGAAAAAGACAAACATATGACACTCGAGAGCTCTTCAAACGTAAATATGCACAGAGAGTTTACACTACGGCGGCTTGTTGACGGTAGGTGGTACCTTTGCTGAGGACAGCAGCCGAGAACTCACACGGAAAGGCTTCTTCTCTCTGCCCTCTTCTCTAGGTTTGATGATGACAGTGTGTGTGTGTGTGTATGTCACCCTGAAACTGCTGTCGTTTACAGTTCGGATTCTGAGCTTATGAACTGATCCTCACTTGTGCTAGATTCAGAATGGCATCATGAAGCAGAGTGAACATGAGCATGTGTTCTGGATCACAGCAGTTTAAGTCTTTATTTCTGAATTAGTCTCAGGTAACACTGTCCCTTACACACATACACACACACACACGCGCGCGCACACACAGACACACACACAGGTACACAACCTACTGAGGTGAGTGCGATGAATAATGATGTCAACCTCCAGGAAGTGTAAATGTGTGTATGCTTTTATACAGGTCTGTTAGCTGCTGTACATCAGTGTGTGTACTCGGTGTCGCTGGACTGTGGCAAACTGACACTGAAGTAATTACACTACTTTAATATAGACTATATTTTTTTTATACGCGGACACAACTCATAAGAACTGCAAAAAAGACGCTTGCTTTGGCACATATGTACTCGATAGTGCCAAATGTCCACTTCAGAAGTAAAAGCCTGTCTCTGTTCATTGAACGGAATATTCCATGGAATCTGTCGGAAAGGGATTATGGAGTTCCATAATGTCAAAGACTTGACAGTCACTCTGGCGTAAAAATCCAGTCTACTCCCCCCTTTCTGCGAGTGCGCGGGTATGCGAGAAATCAGATCTGGGTCTCCTGAACGCTCTCCTTAGAGCCGTTCGAAAGCAACAGCGGCTCAGTCTGCACATTGGGAACGTGACTATGGCCTTTCAGAGATCCATGGAAAGTCATCGCCATTGGGATGGGAATTGGCAAGGGAGGCGAGATCGAGCCTGGGTTGGGGCCAAGGTCACCGGCAGGCCCCATTTTCAAGGTCGAAGCCTGATTTTGAGAAGAAGGGTTGGGTTTGTTGTTGAGCATTCCAGTGGTCATGTTCAAGCCCAGCACGTTGTTGTTAAAGTGGTGCGCTTTGTAGTAGTGGTTCAGGTGGTCTGCTTGCCCAACGCTTGGCAGGGTCATGATCTCAGGGTCATGAATTCTCGGACTCTGTCCGCTTCCTCCACCAGTTCCTGCCCCCGTGTGGACAGTGCTCCCTCCAGTGATGCCGCTAGCTCCCCCTGCAGATCCGATCTCATCTTCAACATTGATAATCTCAATGGCCCGTGCCGGACCGTGGTGTTTGTGCAGCTGGTGCTGCTTGCGGAGCTTGTAGAAGACGACCAGCATCACGGCCGCCATGAAGGTGATGGCCACAAAGCATCCGATGATGATCTTGGTCGTCTTCATTACATCCTCAAGACCTGACAGGTTGGCAACATCCGTGATGGAGACAGTGAACGGTCGATCTGGTGCACGTGTGGCTCGTGGTGACAAGGAGGACAGCATAGAGCCAGTGGGCCCTGCTGATGTAGATGCGGCCGTCGGTCCTGGAAAACTAATAAAGGTCTCGTTGACAAACTGCCGAGCTGGCGAATCGTGTCCCTCCTGCCCCGTCTCTACGGTTTCAACTGTAACAGTAGTGAAGTAGCTGTAGCCGTTGCCTGGGTCAGGAGCAGAGACGTTCAGCACAGCAGTCGCTGTGGTGTTGCCAGCAGAGTTGGTGACCATACAGGTGTATGGTCCTGTGTCCTGCATGGTCACATTGGTGAAATTCAAAGTACCATCGTGAAGGACTGAGATTCGGACCTTGTAGGCTCCATGGGTCATCAAGGTACCATTGGGGGTCAACCAGTTTACAGATGTCATGGATGTCCCAGTGCGGCATTTTAGCTCCGCTGCCATTCCCTCGGTCACGTTCAGGTCGGTCGGTGGCTCCACGATCACAGGAGCATAGCAGGTGAAATCCCGCTGGTCAAGATCCCCAATGTACCTGCCCTTAGTGCCTGGTGGGGCATGGCAGCGTGCGCAACAGGTGGAGTTATCAGGTACGGTTTCCTTGAGCCACCAACTCAACCACAACACATCACAGTTGCAAACCCAAGGGTTGTGGTTCAGATGCACACGCTCCAGCTGCTGCAGTGGAGTGAAGAGATCATGAGGCAATGAATGCAGAGAATTATGAGACAGATTGAGCTCCTCTAGGTTCTTCAGGTCATCAAATGCATTCCTCTCAATGACCGAGATCCTAGAGTGCATGAGCCACAGTTTGCGCAGAGACACCAGGCCTTGAAACGATCCAGGACGCACCACGCCAAGTTGGTTTCCCGACAACTCTAGTTCCTCCAGTCGCACAAGAGGTGTCAAGTTGGGTACATCCTTAAGCCCGCACATACCCAGATTCAGAAAGCGCAGGTTCAGCAGCCCTTCAAATGCTGCTTCTGAGATGAAACTGAGTTTGCGCAGCTCCCCGAGATCTAGCCGTCGCAGTGACGGCACGCGGTGGAATGCGTAGGCTGGCAGGGTCTCTATAGGGTTGTTCCTCAGCCAGAGTTCACGCAGCTTGCTCAGGTACTCGAACGCCTGTGAAGGTACCAGCGGTAGTCTGTTGTCAAAAAGCTCCAGGGTGATAAGATTGGGAAGGCCATTGAACGCTCCCACTTCTATCTGACGAATCTGGTTTTTAGACAACTGTAAAATTTCCAGATGATTTAGATGCTTGAAAGTGTCTGACCTGATCACCTGCAGGAAAAAAAAAAGAGAAACGGGAGCAGAGTTACAACATATTCTGGAACTGGGTTACTGCATCTTCTGAATCTACAGGGAAACAGGATAGCCAGTTCTGCAGCAGTTTGAGTTGCTCAAGATCCCTGCATGCCTCACTCTCGAAGTATTTGTCTTTTTGTTGCTATTTCAGTTTGTGCGTATGCGTGACCATCTGCCACTCAGATGACTGGTTTACAATGCCTGATGGTTGTAGCGTTGGAGGGCTTAACTAACAGAGCTCATAAACAAAGGTCGACCAAGAATCTTTAGCACCGAGGCTGTGGAAGCTACTGCAAGTAAATCCCATAATTCCTACAAAAATGTCAGGCTTGTATATGATATTTGTGTTTCATTTCCAACAGGAATACCAATATGGCTTTAATTACTTACCATTCGGTTCAATATCTTAAATTTCTAGCTAATATGATTAGATAGGTATGTTTTAGGAGCAGCACATCAATAAAAGAGTTAAACATCTCACCCGATTCAATTCAATACTTTTGTTTAGCACTTTTCACAGTTTTCATTCTAAAGCAGATTCACAAAAGGTGCATGTTATTACATTTATAAATCAGAAAGAGTTAAGGTGTTGAGTATAGGATGGACAGTATCTAATCACAGTTACACCCTATTCACACGGGGCTTCAGCGTCAGCGCTTGACTGAAGGCGTGTCTGAAGTTGGGGCTGAAGCGATCGTCATAAAAGCGTCAGCCAATGAAATCCAGTCAGCAATAGGCCACTGTCTGAGCTGGTGTATTTGCATACAGTGATCTGATTGGCTGACGCTTCCGTTGGCGCTTGAAAAGTTGAGCTAGTCCCACCTTCTGCAGCGAGCAACGCCTCTGAAGCGGTGCCGACGGATCCACAATGCAGTTCGGCAACGCCTGACGTCACCCATTCAAAGTGAATGGGAAGCGTTGATGCTGACGCCCCGTGTGAATAGGGCGTTAACCTGCAGCTACATCATAACGTATACTTTTCAAAAAGGTGATGTCTATTAATTTTATACACTTTCATTTTTTTCAATGTGATCTGATCATTACAATTATTAAGAACAGTTTGTGCATTCTGCATTACTTACGACTTTGTGTTTTTTTTTTTTATTAGGACACATCTTCACTGACCATTATTTCATTTTATAACACTTTAAGTCCTAGCAAATTCAATGTCTGGCATTGTTGTTTTCATATATGGCCAATTTTGGAAGTTTCTGGATATGACGATGCAGAATCCATGAATTTACCTGTATGGAGTTCTCCTGGAGGTTGAGGTATCGAGTATTGGACGAGATGCTCTGTGGAACTTCATTTAAGCTTTTTTTGGTACAGATCACTCGACTGGCTTGATTCGAACAGCTACAGAGAGCAGGGCAGGCGGGACTGGCTTCGGCCAATCTAGGTCCAAGGAGGTGTGGCCACAACAAAAGTTGGACCAACCAGATGAGGGGGGAGGGGCTGGAAAAGCCTGTTACCATAGCAGCCTGCATGGCAACTGAGTCATGTCCTGCCCCTTTCCTAAAACAAAAATAGCAAACAGTGAGCATTCAGTGTTCTTAAAGAGATAGTTCAGCCATGTAAACATGTAAATCCAGTCATCATATACTTTTCTTTTTTGAGTTTCTTGCGTAAACACAAAAGAAGACATTTTGAATTCAAAATAGGAAGTACAAGTACTATGGAAATCAATGGTTGCAGGTTTTCAGCACTGTTCAATACACTCAAAAAAATAACTGATTGGATGAACTCAATTTAATTGAGGGCAGGATTTCCATCCAATAAATTTGTTTAGCACCAACTAAAAAAAACTATTTACACAATTAAATGCAATTGAGTTGGTCCAACATGATTTTATCAAATAAAAGTTTAAGTAGATCTGTTATTATTATTATTTAACAAACTCAAAGCTCTGATAACATCATGTGTCTATTACGTGTGATTCATTCATTTTCTCCTTGACTTAGTCCCTTTAATAATCTGGGGTCGCCACAGCGGAATGAACCGCCAACTTATCCAGCATGTGCTTTACGCAGTGGCGACCGCAGATTAATTCACATTTGGCATTTCTGTGTGGAGTTTGCATGTTCTCCTCGTGTTGGCGTGGGTTTCCTCCGGGTGCTCCGGTTTCCCCGACAGTTCAAACACATGCGATATAGGGGAATTGGGTAAGCTAAATTGTGTATGTGTGTCAATGAGTGTGTATGGATCTTTCCTGGTGTTGGGTTGCAGCTGGAAGGGCATTCGCTGCATAAAACATATGCTGGATAAGTTGGCGGTTCATTCCGCTGTGGCGACCCTAGATTAATAAAGGGACTGAGCTGAAAAGAAAATGAATGAATGAATGAAATATATATATATTTAATAATCCCCCTTTTGGTTTTGTCCATATTTTTGTTTTTTGTTCTTTCGGTTAATTTAGGGTTATAACAATACATTGTTATACATCCCCCTTTTTAATTCGCCCAGGGTGCTATTTAAGCTGCTGTCTGTCCATCATGGCCTCCTAACCATCCCCATATCCTAATTGGCTTCATCACTCTGTCTCCTCTCCACCAATCAGTGGTGTGAGTTCTGGCGCAATATGGCTGCCGTCACATCATCCAAATGGATGCTACTCAATAGTGGTGCATGAGGAGGTTCCCCCATTGTGTAAAGCGCTTTGAGTGTTTAGAAAAGCGCTGTATAATTGTAAGGAATTATTATTATTATCTTTGTTTTTAAAGGTAAATTTCTCAATATTTTACTTTTTTTTTGGTCCCACTTTATAGTATTTGTCCTTAACTACTATGTACTTACATCAAAAAATAAATACAATGTACTTACTGTGTTTATAATGTATTTGAGAACTCTTGTGGTGCTTTTGAGTTGGGATAGAGGTTGGGTTATGGACAGGTTTGGTGGCATGGGAAGGTTTAAGGGTGGGTTAAGGTGTATTTTGAAATGTGTAATAACAGTGTATTTACAAATGTAATTACATACATGTATTAATCAAGCATAAGTACACAGTAAATACATGTATTTACACAATAAGTACATTGTAACAAACTATTAATTACTGTGTAAGTACATATTAGTTAAGGCCACTTAATATAAAGTGGGACCTTTTTTTTAATAACCAAAAAATTCCATATTTTCAATAGTCGTATTTCATTTAATCTTAACAAATCATACAAGAATGTTAGGCTCATTTATTTGCCTTTCAGCTGATGTCCAAAAACGGACTCAATTTCCACAAATGGAACAAAAAGCAATGGCTAAGAAAGTGTATTTACAATAACGGCATCCACAAAACAAGAGAGAGAATTAACTTTTTTTACGATTAACTGGTGGAATCAGGTATCTTGTGGCATCAAAGTGTAATCCACACAGACTGCACACTGCTACGGGAGTCTCCTGCTTGCCATCAGAATCATCACAGTCAGCACTGGCTCTGCTTACTGCAAGAAAACACAGAGGAGGGAGAACAAGAGAGAGAGAGAGAGGTCAGAAACTGCATATATGTACAGCTTATCGTATTTCATACAGCTAAGGGTGAGAGGGTCGGTACATCAGCACAGCAAAACTGTGACCTATGCGAATAAACACTGTGACCTCTAGGCAGAGATGTCGTCTGTAGTGTAAGGACTGATGAGATCTAATGTAGGGATTTGGATTTTTTAGTTTTGGATGAACTAAACCTTTAAAATTCACTTATTTAACAAACAAGCGTCATTAGTTTAATATCTTGCTCCTATAGAGTTTAAAGGATGGCTGCATGACTACTAAGTACTGCATTTGAATTTAATCGTACTACTCGGCCATTGGAAATGTAGGTTCTATACAGTATGAATGTGAGCAGTATGAATAGAACTTGGACGTACTACATCCGCCATTTTGTCATCATGATGTGACCTAACCAAAGTCCCTTCAAGGCAAGTCATTTCACTTGGCGGCCATCTTTGAAACGCCTCTCGGGCAGTATCTGTTTAAACAGGGAAACATCAAATTCTCCAAAACAGCTTGCCAAGCTTAAGATTTTGGAATCATCAATAAGATTAAACAACAGCCGTCTCTTCAGTTTCATTTCTAAACGTCCAAATCACAAAATCTGCAGAAACTCT
Organism: Danio rerio; assembly: GCF_052040795.2. Classification (NCBI taxonomy): domain Eukaryota; kingdom Metazoa; phylum Chordata; class Actinopteri; order Cypriniformes; family Danionidae; genus Danio; species Danio rerio. The sequence continues at coordinate 41,212,020 of NC_141044.1, forward strand.
CGTCTGATCTGAGCCCCTCCCCCAGAGCATCATCAGTCTATAGCAATTGCTGATTGGCTCTTGTACTAGAAGGCGGGCTTTATTCAGCATATCCTCCTGAGACCCCGGCCATTGACTTGTGTCCTCTGTAGTGAACAGGGTGTTTTCATGAACTGTCTTTGAATTTTTTGAGCTACCCTGTCAAGTCCTGTTGTACAATTCAGAGGACATCCTGATATGTCATTTGATTGGCTGGCATGCTAGGAACCACTTCTGACACAGCATTCAAAATGGCCGACATACAAAAAAGCACATTTTATGGGAACCCTACTGAAAAATGCAGCTTAAAGCAGCCTAGGCTGGTTGGCTGGTTTTAGCTGGTCGACCAGGCTGGTTTTAGAGGGGTTTTGGCCATTTCCAGGCTGGTTTCCAGCCATTTCCAGCCTGGTCTTAGCTGGTCAGGCTGGGAGATGACCAGCTAAAACCAGCTTGACCAGCCTAGCCAAGCTGGGAGCCCAGCCAAAAGCAGCTATGTCCAGCTTAAACCAGGCTGGTCAAGCTTGATTTAGCTGGTCTTTATTTCAGCCTGTCCAGCTAAGATCAGGCTGGAAATGGCTGAAAACCAGTCTGGAAATGGCCAAAACCCCTTTAAAACCAGCCTGGTCGACCAGCCTAGGCTGGTTTAAGCTGGATTTTTCAGCAGGGATGGAGAGAGGCATGGGGAATTTAGCTTTTTAAATGTTTTTTAATATTATTATTATTACATATATATTTGTTTATAAAAGTGTCAGGAACAATAGATTTAGCTTTCAAAGCTGTTAATTTGTTTGTGTTTCAAAATATCCTCCTTTTTTAAATGTCCGCTATAGTGACCATCTTAATGTAGTTAATGAGTGCCTGTTGTAGGAGGCAGAACTGAAGCAGAGAGGATTCTTTACAAGACAGTTGAGGGAGACTTTAATATAGAGTCTGACAATTACATAATTAGAGACAATTAGAGAATGACGCCAAAAAAAAACATGAAGTTATGGTATATTTTTATTTATTTCACCGAAATTTATATTTTCACTGTAACAAGTTGTATGTGTTTACATGTTAAGAGAGTGAAAGTTATATAATGTTTCATAAATTACAGTGATTTAATGTTTGTAATACAGTGATATACTCTTTTGGTTTAAATACTCTTTCACTGTTGCTGCTTTACAGTTTTTACAGTAGTTTTCACTCACATTTTGTACAGTGGTATAATCCACTGCGTAAACAATGTTATTTCACTACTAATCTTTGAGTGTCTAGACATGGAGTGCTTGTAGAAAACATTCATTCACTCATTTTTCTTCGGCTTAGTCCCTTATTTATTAGGGGTCGCCACTAATCCAGCATATGTTTTACGCAGTGGATGCCCTTCCAGCCGCAACCCAGTACTGGGAAACACTCATACACACTAATACTTTGCGGCCAATTTAGTTAATCAATTCCCCTATAGCGCATGTGTTTGGACATTTCATTCATTCATTCATTTTTCTTCGGCTTAGTCCCTTTATTTATCATCGGTAACTGCAGCTGAATGAACTATTCCAGCATATGTTTTAGACAGTGGATGCCCTTTCAGCTGCAACCCAGTACTGAAAAACACCCATGCACTCTCACACACACACACACACACACACACACACTCATACACTACGGGCTATTTAGTTAATCAATCCCCCCTATAGCACATGTATTTGGACAGTGAGGGAAACCGGAGCACCTGGAGGAAACCCACACCAACACAAGGAGAACATGCAAACTCCATACAGAAATGCCAACTGACACAGCCAGGACTCAAACCAGTGACCTTCTTGCTGTGAGGCCACAGTGCTAACCACTAAGCCATCGTGCCACCCATTGTAGAAAACAACACAAAAAAATCTTTTTTTTTTTTGTCTTTAATTTGGAAAAAACATTTTTCAAAAGAACCAAAAGTGAATCATTTGTGACTCTGGACCACAAATTCAATCATAAAGTGTAAATTTTTGGAAATTAAGATTTATACTGAATTATTTCATTTTATTTTTATTTTTTTTAAATATAGAACAATATTTATATATATTTTTTTCTTTAATTTAGAAAAAAATAAAAATAAAAGTTCAGTTTCTGACCCTCAGTTGAAAGTGTCAATTTTGAAAAATTAAGATTTATGCTGAAAATATTTTTATTTCTTTGTTTCATTCTCTTTGTTTCATTTTCTTTTCAGCTTAGTCCCTTTATTAACCTGGGGTCGTCACAGCGGAATGAACCGCCAACTTATCCAGCGTATGGTTTACTCAGCGGACGCCCATCCTGCAGCAACCCATCACTGGGAATATTTTTCTTTGTTTTCAAGATAATATTTTGATACAAGATAGACAATATTTTACTGAAATACAACTATTGTAAATATGTAATTTAAGGGTTAAACAATCTAAATATTGAGAAAATCTGTTGATATATCAAATAGATATACTTATATTTATAATAGATATACTTATATTTATAATAGATATACTTATATTTTTCGCAGATTTCCACAGATTTGTAGCCCATCATTAATTCTGCTTATTTACTTAAATAAATGTGAGTAAATCTATATTTATTCTGTTTTTTAATTAATTATAGTAATATTATTGACTACTGTGAAAATGTTCATCTGATTTATGTACAATGCAGTTTGTAGAGTGATATTTTCTGTCTTTTACTACATATATTACATGACAAACTTGCTTTATTTACCAAATAAAGTGAATCTAATTGGATTTGCATTTTAAACATTAAAAAGTTAAAAAGATATAATATTTTTGTTTTATATATTAAGGTTTTAGTTATGATACTCCCAAAATAATTCAGCAGAAATCCGCAGACTTTTACCAAAATTTATAGCAGAAATAGCAAAAAACATCCGCAGATTCCGTCTGGCCCTGCTTATAGGGAATATCTTCATGGTAAATGTTCTTTACACAGTATTCTAATGATTTTGGCATAACTGAGAAAAGATAATGTTGACCCATACAATGTATATTTTGGCAATTTCTATAAATCCACCCATACAACCTAAGACTGGTTTTGTCATTCAGGATCACATTTTAAGTTTCGCCTATGTACAGATATTGAAAGGACATTTTTATTAGTGTGAAGAACATTTCAGTATTTTAAAGGATTTTAGGGTGGCTCAGTGGTGAGCACTGTTGCCTCTCAGCAAGAAGGTTGCTAGTTCAAGTCCCGGCTACGCCAATTGTCATATGTGGAGTTAGCATGTTTTCCCCATGTTGTTGTGAGTTCACTCCAGGTGCTCTGGTTTCCCCTAAAGTCTAAACACATGCGCTATAAGTAAACTGATTAATTAAATTGGCGGTAGTGTGTAAATGAGTGTGTATGGGTGTTTTCCAGTACTGGGATACAGCTAGACGGGCATCTTCTGCTTAAAACATGCACTAGAATTGTTGTTGGTTCATTCTGCTGTGGCGACCCCTGATAAATAAGGGACTAAGCCGAAGGAAAATGAATGAATGAGGTATTTTACTGTGCAACAGTCACATTCATTGATGTTCTTTGTGGAACCAATGATGCCAATAATGAACTTATTATTAACATCCTGGATTGATCTGACCTGGCAAAATAAAATTTTTCATTCGTTTGGAGGCTGTGCCATCAGACCAGTGGCATACTTTAAAATCATTATTATTTTTATTAATTATGTTTGTTGGTTTTCTGTGTTTAATGTGCATTTATACAGTTGAAGGCAAAAGTATTATTCCTCCTGTGAAATTTTATTGGTGACGCAGTGGCGCAGTAGGTAGTGCTGTCGCCTCACAGCAAGAAGGTCGCTGGTTCGAGCCTCAGCTGGGTCAGTTGGCATTTCTGTGTGGAGTTTGCATGTTCTCCCTGCGTTCGCGTGGGTTTCCTCTGGGTGCTTTGGTTTCCCCCACAGTCCAAAGACATGCGGTACAGGTGAATTAGGTTGGGTAAATTGCCCTACCCTAGTGTATGAGTGTGAATGAGTGTAAATGGATGTTTCCCAGAGAGGGGTTACAGCTGGAAGGGCATGTGCTGGATAGGCTGGCAGTTCATTCCGCTGTGGCGACCGCGGATTAATAAAGGGACTGAATGAATAAAAATGTATTTCTTCAAACATTTCCCAAATGCTCTTTAACAGATTCAACACATTTTTAAACCATAGTTTTAATAACCACTTACTAATAACTAATTTCATTGGTCTTTGCCATGATGATGGCACATAGTATTTTACAATATACTAGTATTCAGCTTAAAGTGCCATATAGACCATTTTGAGGGAATTTAACAATAACAATAGTCCTAACGTATTTCCTGTTTTACATTTTGTATTTCCACATGTTCTGTGTGTCCAAAAAGTTTGAGGATGACAGCAGTTTTAACGTTAAGATATGATTGAATTGCCTTCTGTTACAGTTATGAAATAGTTTGACAACAAGCAGGAAATGTTTATGGGCCAATAAATATCACCTCATTGAAGTGGTCTATAAAGGTTTAACTGTGTTAATTAGGGCAGGGGTGGCGAACCCGCGGCTCGCGAGCCGCTTGCGGCTCTTTTACTGCTCTTGTGCGGCTCATCCTCTCGCGCGATTTAACATACATTAACCAATTGACTAACGCCCCATTCACACGGGGCTTCTGCGTCTCTTTCTGCTTTTGTGCGGCTCAACCTCTTGCGCGATTTAACATATAATAACCAATTGACTAATGCCCCATTCACACGGGGCTTCACGTTGCTCGCTGCAGAAGCTGGGAGTAGCTCAACTTTTCAAGCGCTTACGGACGCGTTAGCCAATCAGATCGCTGTATGCAAACACACCTGCTAGAAAGTGGCCTATTGCTGACTGAATTTTATTTTCTGACGCTTCCATTCAGACACGCCTTCAGTCAAGGGTTGACACTGAAGCCCCGTTTGATTGGGGCGCAACACGAGTGACGTGCAGTTCGTTAATATCAATCGTCATGGCAGAGTCAGGAAAGCGTACAGCTAAGCGTAAATACGAAGATGAGGGCAGAACATTTTTATCTGAATGGGATTTTACACTGAAACTAGTGAAATCAAAGCATCGCTCTGTTCTTACTGACACACACGTGAAAGAGTTACTACGAGTAGCCACAACTGAATACGAGCCAGACCTGAAAAAGATTGTGGAAACCAAGGAATGTCAGGTGTCCCACTGAGTCAAGTAAAATGAGGTAGGCTAATTTAAATCCATGAAAACTATTGCGATATATAATTAGGTGTATAAGTTATTGTGACAGATATACTGTTGTTTGCACATCTGTTGTGTGGCTCTTTGCAGTGATAAAGTTTTTTTTTTGGCTCATCATGCCAAACAGGTTCGCCACCCCTGAATTAGGGTAACTAGGCAAGTTAGGGTAATTAGGCAAGTCATTGAACAATAGAACAGTTTGTTCTGTAGCCAATGAGGGAAATAATTTCTTTAGACCCTAATAATATTGACATCAGATACAGCTGAAACCAGAAGTTTACAAACACTCTAAAAAAAAGAAGCATAACCATTTTTAAAAAAGATGTCTGATGGTAAATTATACTGAACGTTTACTATTTTAGCTCTTTTAGGATTCCCTAAATGATTTACATTTGCTGAATGCCAGAATAATGAGAGGATTTTTTTTATTAATTTCTAAACAGTCAAAAGTTTACACACATTTGCTTTTAAACTGTATAACTTTAGTCAAATGTTTTGGGTATCCTTCCACAAGCTTCTCACAATAGTTTGAAAGTATTTTGGCCCATTCCTCCTGACAGAATTGGTGTAACTGTCAGATTTGTCAGCTGTCTTGCTCGCACAAGCTTTTTCAACTCTGCCCACACATTTTCTATAGGATTGAGATCAGGGCTTTGTGATGGCCACTTCAAAACATTCACTCTGTTGTCCTTAAAGCACATTTGAACTAATTTGCCAGTATGCTTAGGGTAATGGTCTGTTTGGAAGACCCATGTGTGGCCGAGTTTTAATTTCCTGGCTGATGTCTTGAGATATTGCTTCAGTATTTCTACATAATGTTCTTTCTTCATGATGCCATCTTTACTTTGAAGTGGACCAGTCCCTCCTGCAGCAAAACAGCCCCACAACATGATGCTGCTGCCCCATACTTCACAGTTGGGATGGTGTTCCTAAGCTTGTGAGCTTTCCCCTTTGTCCTCCAAATGTAACACTGGTCATTATGGCCAAACAGTTCAATCTTAGCTCCATCAGACCACAGGATATCTCTAAAGATTAGTCTTTTTCCCGGTGTAATTCTGCAAATTGTAATCTGGCTTTTTTGTTGATTCTGGCTTGTTAATGTTCCCATGTTGTCACAGAATGAAGCAGTGTGTTTGAGGTTTTCCTTAAATACTATTCTACAGTTGTGCCTCCAATTATCTCCAATGTTGTCAACTAGCCAATCAGAAACTTCAAAACCTTGACATCATCATCTGAGCTTCATCAGAGGCAGAATAATCTTATTGTATGTAAACTTGACTTTCAAGAAAAGTTATAACAATTTCTCAAACAATCTCTCTCTCATTATTCTGTATTAAGCATAACAGAAGCAAATATGATCATCCTAACTTACCTAAAAGAGAAAAAGTTTAGTCACATTAACATCTGACTTTTATTAAATGATTATGTGCCTTTTATACGGTGTATGTAAACTTCTGGTTTCAACTGTACAAATATGTTTACATTTTTAATTAATTTAATTAAAAAGATTATATATATATATATATATATATATATATATATATATATATATATATATATATATATATATATATATATATATATATATATATATATTCAAGTTAAACTAAAGGAAATACGACTTGCTCCACATTTAAAAAAAAAAATTAAATATAATAAGACAATCTGTGAAGATGTGCTTACTCTGTTAAACATCACTTGGTAAATATTAAAAAAAAAAAAAGGGCAGATCATTTAGCCTTCAACAATATGTGTATGGTTCTATAAGCATTGCATAGCTATAATACTTTCCTCATGTTAAAGTTTAATATGCCAATAATACCACTGATTAGAATAAAAGGCAATACATAACACATAAATAACAATAAATGAGCTCTAGATCAAACGAGGTAAACAACCCTCATATCTGAGAGATGATAATAATGATGAATAAATACAGAATAATGCAGATATTAGACGACCCGCAGTGATTGTCGGGGTGACAGAAATGCAGTGGCAGCAGAATCAGGATAAACAGCTTTGCTAATCAACATTTAGGCAGCAGAGTGGAGTTTGAGCATCAGAGCAGACAGTAAATCTGCAAGAATCCTGAAATAGTGTTAATATTTAATAATTCTTAATTATATTCAATATTTTCAAATTAAAAATCCAATATGACATTGAACTCTGAAATGGCGGTGCGGTGGCTCAGTGGTTAGCACTGTCGCCTCATAGCAAGAAAGTCACTGGTTAGAGCCCCGGCTTGGCTAGTTGGCATCTGTGGAGTTTGCATGTTCTCCCTGTGTTGGCGTGGGTTTCCTCCAGGTGCTCCGGTTTCCCCCACAGTCCAAACACATGCGCTGTAGGGGAATTGATTAACTAAATTGGCCGTAATGTATGAGTGTGTGTTTGAATGTGAATGTGTATGGATGTTTCCCAGTTCTGGGTTGCAGCTGGAAGGGCATCCACTGGAAATTGAACGAATGAATAAATGAAATGTCTAGATCTAGCTTTAAGATTGTATAGTGGATCATGCCTAACAAAATAGTTTGATCCCTACTCCCTGAACGCTTCTATAGTTTCTTTAAAAACAGCCAAATAGGAAGTATACAGGAACATTATGAGTTTGCATAGGTCATCATGACCCTCCTTTATTTTTCTAAAACTAAAAGCCACTGAGTATGATCACGAACAGCACATGCTGATAAACATCAAAACGATAAATATAACCGTATGACAACACAGGAATGAAAGCAGAAAAACATTTGCGTTCTGTTGTAAATTATTGCACCTTCCTTCAACATTTCTCAGTAAACAGATTTCAGGTAATGCGGGTTTTAAATACTTGTGATCCTGTTATTATTATCCTAATAAAAGACTGATCATGCTCTTATCCCACGCTCAAGACAAACATGTTGACATGAGATCTGAAGTCGTTATGCAGCAAGCGTTTTAGGTCCACGTCGACATCAAAAATCAAGCGAACCCTGTTATTTACATGCATTAAACTATGTTTAGCTTATCTTCAACTAATAAACCAACATCACTTAAAAAATGATGAATGCTTTAACAAATATAAGTCAAATATGAACTGACACAATGTTGGGTTAAGGTTTTCAAATTCATTTTAAATGATTTTTAATCAACGATTGAGTTTGTCCATATTTGACTCTGCGCTGGATTAAAACAACCCATTTTTTTAGAGTGTTGTATGAATAATTGAATAGCATGAGAGTGCGGATGCGCATGTGCACATGTCACAAATCCGAAGAAAACAATGCAAAATTAAGACTATTTTATTTAATATATCACAGTGTCGTAATACGGCTGAAACATCTTTGTCCATCACACGCAGGCGCATCTCTCTCTCTCTTTCTCTCTCTCTCTCTCTCTCTCTCTCTCAGTGTGTGTGTGTGTGTCACAGGTGCGGTGGTGCAGCTTCACTGTAACCATGACAACGCTAAATTGATTTGCAGATGCTGGGTGTCGGAATCCGGTTGGGTGGCGGCGCTCTGTTTGCACTACGGCTTCGTTAAAACCAGCCACAGGCCAAGGAATAAAAACCCCCGAGTCGAACGCACGAATTAAACATGTCTTTCATAGGCCATGACAGCGATTGTTAATTCACCTTCATCAGATGCATCGATCAGCATCAGCACAGACAGAGACCGCAGTGCCTCTGATGCTGTTATATGAGAGAAAATCGGTGCATCTGAATGCGTTAGTGACTGCGGCGTCTTAACGGAGACCGTCGTACGCGCGTGAAATACACAAGTGAGGCCCCGACACGCGCGCGCGCACGCTCGAAGACGCGCAACAAAATGGCACACGGGTGTCTGTGTAATTCACGGATAACGAGGAAGAAAAAAAAAATGCAAATCAAGCAAAGACATCATTCACGTTGACAACTGCGAACCCATCACGAAATCCAACCGCTGGATTCGCTTCCATAAATAAATAATGAATTAATTAAATAAATAAACCTATTAAAATAAATAAATGCAATGCTGAATGAAATGTCTTACCGTTCTCTTCTCACGCAGCCATCATCACATCATCCAGATCCTCGTCTAAACGATCACCATCCTCATCATATCCATGTGGAAACCTATCAAATCAAATCAAACAGCAGCAATCACAACCAAACCATTATCCGACAATTCCACAGCGTTTCAAATCGGGCATCTGCTCAAATCTGCACTGTACCTTTTCTTTTCTCCTCGACGATCTGCTCCTGGTGGTTTTTGCCTCGGTGTCTCCGGAGCGCGTCAGTGCGCGCGGACGCGGTGAATAACGGCGAATATACAGTTAACAGATCATACCACCGCCGGCGAAAACGATGCAATCGCTCGCTTTAAAGTGTAAAAAATCGAATCTAATTTGATTATCCGGGGTATGAGGCGTACAAACCTATTGGCGCATTTTGGTGAGTGTATGCAGGCAGCTCGTGCGCGTCGTGGCCGTACAGAGGGATGGATGCTGCACCCAGCGCAACATCTTACGTAAAGTCCGTAGTTACGCTCCTGAATACTGCGCGCGCGGCTGGAGAACGGAGCACTCAGACATGCACAAAACACACCTGCTCTAGCCTGCTAACATACATCCATGCATTCATCTGCGGGGAATATCACTGTCAGATCATTTAGGCTTGCGGATACTGCACTAAAGCTGAACAATGTGTTAAACAGCAGAGGTGTTGTGTTTATATTACACGCTCTGAGCTGCCTGTGCTGGACAGTTCATCCTGAGAAAGAGAGGAAAGGGGGAAGAGCTAATGGAAATGTCCCTTAAATCATATTTACTTCAAAAATGTGTAGCCTGTGATATTGATGTACAATTTGATCAAGGTAAGGAGTGTCCAAACTTCTTATAACAGGCCAACAACCAAACTTGATTGAGGATGATGGGCTGAAGTTAAATCAAATTGTATTATGTTAAAGTTGCTACGGGTAATTTATATAATAACTATATAAAACAAAACAATAACTAGAAAACCTTGCTTTATATTTACCAATGCAGTATAATTTACATTTTACAACAAACTTATAATATTAAAAACAAAAACAATCATATTTATAACAGAATTTATTTCAGTGGAGCATCTGTTTTAAGTTTGATTTGCTCACTGATGTTTTCTGCATTGCCTTCTGTCTGTCGAGTGACAGTATTTCCATTTCGCTCAATACTTTGTTGATGCACCTTTGGCAGCGATTACAGCCTCAAGTCTTTTTGAATATGATGCTACAAGCTTGGCACACCTGTCTTTGGGAATTTTTGCCCATTCCTCTTTGCGGTACCTCTTGAGCTCTATCAGGCTGGATGGGAAGTGACGGTGTACAGCCATTTTCAGATCTCTCCAGAGATGTTCAATAGGGATTAGATCTGGACTCTGGCTGGGCCACTCAAGGACATTCACCGAGTTGTTGTGAAGCCACTCCATTGATATTTTGGCGGTGTGCTTTGGGTCATTGTCCTGCTGAAAGATGAACTGTCGCCCTAATCTGAAGTCAAGGGCACAATGTAAAAAAAAAAAAAAGATCTGTAAATGTGCAGTTTTCCTTATTGTGTGATTCATGTTTTTATTTGTCCTTGTTTATTTATGATCTTGATGTTTCTTCCAACAACGTTTAACCTTGAAAAGCTTGAAAAAGTGACTTTTATAAACATGTTTGATAGTTTGCAGTGCTATATCGTCTGGGTTGGTGTTGTATATTACATTATAGAAACCTTGTAATAAACAGCCAGCACATCATCTGTTATTTTACAGACGCATTTCCCTTGATATGTTATTTTTAAACTACTAAAATGTCAATTTCCCAGAGATGGGTTGCGGCTGGAAGTGCATCCGCTGCGTAAAAACTTGCTGGATAAGTTGGCGGTTCATTCCGCTGTGGCGACCCCGGATTAATAAAGGGACCAAGCCGACAAGAAAATGAATGAATGAATAAATAAAATGTCAATAAAAGTCACTTTGTTAAATTGTAGAGTTAAATTACCAACATCAGAAGTGGAGAGAGCAGAGCTCAACATCCCATAATGCAATTCTCAACCATAAAAAAAAAAACATGTGAATCACAAACTACAAAAACTGTAATTTTTACAGTGAAAGACAGTTTTTAACACTTTTTAAGTCCAATTATGTAGAACTTCAAATGTTCACTACTATATAAACCACTGTCAAAACCATGTTTCACTGAGATAATCATGAAAGAAGTTATCTGTAAAATTACTGGGATCATCCTTAATACGGCTGATGCTTCTTGGAATAAATTTGACTTTGGGTGAAAGTCTGTATCTCATTCTCAATCCCCCTGGATCCTGTGTTTGGTCTAAATTATGTTGTCCTTGATTTGTTTGCTGTTCCTTTAAAAGGATGATTGAAAATCTAGCCCCCGCCCCATGTAATTATGCTTTTGAATTACATTATACGATCTTGATCTTTTCACCAACAAATATCAATGATGAAAAGTTTGATAAAGTGAACTTTACTGACATTTTTAATAGTTTGAGATAATGCAGCTAGCTCTCTGCAACTCTCACATGGTCGTCCACTGAAGCTAAGCAGGGTTGCAACCGGCCAGCTTGATAGGAGACCACATGGGAAAGCTGCCGGAAGTGGTGTTGGTGAGGCCAGCAGGGGGCCCTCAACCTGTGGTCTGTGTGGGCCCTAATGCCCCAGTATAGTTACGGGGACTCTATACTGCTCAGTGAGCGCCGTCGTGTCATTCAGGTGGATGCTGCACACTGGTAGTGGATGAGGATATTCTCCTATGTGTAAAGCGCTTTGAATGCCCAAAAAAGTGCTATATAAATGTAAGGAATTGTTATTATTATATGTATTGTCATGGTTTGTTTTGTAAATTACAGTATAAAAACCTGGTAATCAATTACCATTTTTAATGGACTATGTGTATATATTATTTCAATATACTATATATATATATATATATATATATATATATATATATATATATATATATATATATATAATTTCTTATATTCATTCACTTTCTTTCAGCTTAGTCTCTAATTTATCAGAGGTTGTCACATTGGAATGAATCACCAACTATTCTAGTCTTTACGCAGCAGATGCCCTTCCAGCCGCAACCCAGTACTGGTAAACTTTATTCACACACACTCACATACACAATGGCCAATTTAGCTTATTCAATTCACCTATCGCACATTTGTTTGGACTGTGGAGGAAACCGGAGCACCTGGAGGAAACCCACGCCAACACGGGGAAAACATGCAAACTCCACACAGATATGCCGACTGACCCAGCCGAGACTCGTACCAGTACCAGAAAACGATATCAAATATATAATGTGATTTTATATAATGTTGTTTTGTATATGCATTTATTTTGTTCTTTACAAAATAACATCACCAACTACTGGCCTGGCATGCAAAAAGCAGTAAATGTAGCTTTTTTGATGGATGAGTGTGAACAGGAATTGTTCTGATAGTGTTGTCTGTATATGCTAAACCTTTTTAGATCAACCATTAATAAAGGGACTAAGCCGAAAATAAAATTATTGAATATATCTTCTACTTGATTGTATTTAAAGATTGTATTGCATGATAATACTCACAACAGATGCAAATACAGAAATGCACTGCAAATAGCACATAGGATCCCCAAAAATGTATAGATCGTTTATTAGATTTTATGGAGATGCATTGCCACTGCCGAATCATCCCAATACATCTAACATTATTAATTCTTTCCAAATAGAGTTATTGGGCTCTACAATTTAGACGCAAAGTCTAAAGCGCATGGCGTAAAAAAGCATTAAGAGCATGTCCGGATTGCTATTTTAAGGATGGAAAAATACACTCTGCGCCCCAGCTCATGGTCTAACAGGGTTGTGCTCATTCTCTTAATGAGTTCTGTGTGTGTTTTAAGCATAACAGGCATTAAACCGATCAGAGTCTCATCTCACATTCCCTTTCAGAGTCAGTTGTGTCACGCCATGGCGCATTTTCTATTAACATGACGGACTTAGTAAGTGAAAAAACGGAACGCTTCACTATTGAGAAAACAGTTAAACTGAGAATCTGCAGCAAGAGGGTAAAGAACAAGTCTCCTCCATTCAGCCTCTTTACTTTCTCTTTCCCTTTACTTTTACTCTTGACTCCTTTACTTTGGTGGATAAGGAAACGGTACTCACTCCACTAAAGACATCCATTAGCCTACATAATTAATTTTGTTTGTTAAGTGCAAAGATTTGTTTCAAAACTATTACTAAATTTAGTTCTAATCTTCAGTAAACTAATAAATGAACAATAATAATGAGGAGTGGTCAAAAAACTGAGTTATATTCAAACACACGTCTTGTTCTTTTGCCCCATATGGTGACACAGACGTCTCCAAAACCCTACAGGCAGACAAATCTAAACCTGATGTTATTAAAACAAATATAAATATGCATATAATTAATAATACTGCTAATAATAATAACATTATACAAATGCAGATTGTCATGGATAAACTGAAAAAGCCTCTCGAGATGAAGAAGCCATAGAGAAAGTGGTATATATTATATTTATGTAGAAAATATTTTTTTTTAACATTTGAATCTTTTTGTTTTCATATGTAAAGGTATTAGTGTATCGCTCTACATTAAGGGTGCCTACGCTTTTTCGTATGAAAGGCCAAAAACCAAATATTGAGAGAGTTGTGGCTCGAAGATAAATACACAAACTACTTTACATTAAAGTTGCCATGGGTAATTTCCTAATATTTAAAAATAAATAGAAAACATTTCTTTGAACTGTATTACCTAATGCAGTATAACGTGTAACTATTGCAATAACATAATCGCATTTATAACCAGCCTGATCTCACGAGAAAACGTAAGTATTTTACGTTTTGCCAGTTTAGTGGCTAATTCATTCTGAGTTCAGTCGTACGAAATTGTACGATTTTAAAAAGGAGGCGTGGCACCTAACCCCACCCATAACCCCAACCATCATTAGGGGATGAGCAAATCATACCAAATTGTACGAATTAGATTGTACGTATTCATACGAATTAGCCACTAAATGAAAAAGTTACGAACTGCTGTGAGATTGTGTTGTTTATAACACAGTGGAGCTGCTCAATGCTGAATACACTAGTCAAGCAGAATCTGCCTTAACTTTGATTTGCTCATTAAAGTCACTGCATTGTCTTTTATCTGTCAGGTGACAGTAAGAACATTTTAAACTAAATCTGATTCATTGGCTTCATTTAAATTGAAGCGTTTAATTTCAGTAAGCTTTTTTGTAGCTTTTCAATTAAAACAAACAAATACAAATTTAAAATTTGAATTGACAATCGATGATGTCACATTCGCCGATTACAGACAATTACAGCCTCGAGTGTTTTTGAATATGATGCCACAAGCTTGGCACGCCTGTCTTTGGGAATTTTTGCCCATTCCTCTTTGCAGTACCTTTTAAGCTCTATCAGGTTGGATGGGAAGCGACAGTGTACAGCCCTTTTCAGATCTCTCCACAGATGTTCAATAGGATTTAGGTCTGGGCTCTGGCTGGGCCACTCAAGGACATTCACAGAGTTGTTGTTGTGCCACTCCATTGATATTTTGGCGGTGTGCTTTGGGTCATTGTCCTGCTGGAAGATGAACAGTCGTCCCAGTCTGAGGTCATGAGCACTCTGAAGAAGTTTTCATTCAGGATGTCTCTGTACATTGCTGCATTCATCTTTCCCTCTATCCTGACTAGTCTTCCAGTTCCTGCTGCTGGAACACATCCCCACAGCATGATGCTGTCACAACTGTAGGGATGGTATTAGCCTGGTGATGAGCGCTGCCTGGTTTTCTCCAAACGTAACGCCTGGCATTCACTCCAAACAGTTTAATTTGAGTCTCATCAGAGCAGATAATTTTAGTTTCTTATAGTCTGAGTGTCCTTCAGATGCCTTTTGGCAGATTGCAGGCGGGGAGCGGCTTCCGTCTGGCCACTCTACCATACAGGCCTGATTGGTGGATTGCTGCACAGATGGTTGTCCTTCTGTAAGGTTCTCCTCTCTCTACAGAAGAATGCTGGAGCTCAGACAGAGTGACAATCGGGTTATTAATCACCTCCCTGACTAAGGCCCTTCTCCTCTGATCACTCAGCTTAGATGGCCGGCCAGCTCTAGGAAGAGTCCTGTTGGTTAAACATCTTCCACTAACGGATGATGAAGGCCGCTGTGCTCATTGGAACTTTCAGAGCAGCAGAAATGTTTCTGTAACCTTCCCCCACCTTGTGCCAAACAATCCTGTCTCGGAGATCTACAGACAATTCCTTTGTCTTCATGCTTGGTTTGTGCTTTGACATGCACTGTCAACCCTGGCCCTTGTATAGACAGGCGTATGCCTTTTCAAATCATGTCCAATCAACAGAATTGACCACAGGTGAACTTTAATGAAGCTGCTGAAACATCTCAGGAATGATCAGTGGAAACAGAATCTACCTGAGCTCCATTTAGAGCTGTGAAGGCTGTGAATACTGATGTACAAGTGATTATTCAGCTTTTTAATTTTTAATAAATTTGCAACAATTTCAATAACTCTTTTTCCATATGGTCATTATGGAGGATTGTGTGGAGAATGTTGAGGAAATAAATTAATCCGTTTTGGAATCAGGCTGTGACATAAAGAAATGTGGAAAAAGTGAAGTGCTATCAATACTTTCTGGATGCAATGTACCAGGGGTTTTCAAAGTGTGAGGCGCGCCTCCCCTGGGGGACGCCAGAGCATGTCAGGGGAGGCGCGGGAAAAAATATTATATAATTAAAATATAATTATTAAGTTTAATTATTATATGTATTTTTTATTATATTTAAACATTTTAATTAAACAAAGCTAAAAAAAATTATACGTCAAAAATAAGAAAACCTTTTTTACCCAGAAGGCCATAGCTGTGAATTCGCTTCTGTTAGGCAAGCCCGCCAATACAGGTACAGTATATGCCTGCTAATACAATGGATCGGTTTCTGAGACCCCCCGATTCAAAGCCTTCAAGTTCAGGACTTAAACCCAAAAGACGACGATATGATGATCAGTATTTGAGTTTAGGATTTACGTGGACAGGACCAGCTGATGAACCACGACCTTCATGTGTGGTTTGTCAAGATATTTTGGCTAATGACAGCATGAGACCCGCTAAACTTCGGCTGTTTTGACTGGGATGGACAGTTCTTGGATCTGTTCTATTCATATTGAACCATCATCCTAGTTTTAAAAACGTTATATTAAAATACTTGTTATTACTCTTGAAATAATTGCACTTTCATGCAAATGATGATAAAAGTGAGTTAACAGTCTGGCATCTGTCTGTGTCTTTATATATACTGTATGTATATATATATATATATATGTGTGTGTGTGTGTGTGTGCGTGCCTGTGTGCGTGCGTGTTTGGGAGGAGGGGGGCGCCAATGGATAAGTTGTGTCAAAAGGGAGGCCCACTGACTTAGACTTTGAAAAACCCTGCACTATACATAGCAACGCACCAACAATGTGCCTTAACACACCTCCCTTTCAGACCGGCACACCCATGAGTCCACAAAGTAGAGCAAGTGGATTTGCTATTTAAACAATGTAACACAAAACATGAAAATTAGGGTTGCGCTGGTCTAAAAAAAGCAACACATAGCACAAAAACACATCTTGCGCCTTATTGCAGCGGGTGTATGATAGGGCCCTTTAGATTATCTGGTGAAATTGTATTCATATCGTAATATATATTACAAAATAAAAAAGAAAATATCACAATGCTTTATACATATATACATAATATACATAACACATTTTTAAAACGCTCGTATTCTGAGTCTCCAACACAGTCTGATGTCTGCCGGTAATGCTGCTTCTCGGAGAGCAGGAATAAATGAATAACCGAGGCGTCTTAAACAGATCTAGCTGGTCTTGGCCTGCGTGTACAGCGTGTTTGTGCTAGTTAGCTGATATTAGCGGCTGTGTTTGATCTCGGCTGTGCTTCAGTGTTGAACTCTGTCTGCGTCCCACACACTTGTGTCCTCCAGTATGTATTATGACTTAATGATAAGCCATCTCTACCTCTCTCTCTCTCTCTCTCTCTCCATCCCCCTCCCATTAAGAATCCAGTCACACAGTGGTGCAGTGGAGATTCTGCCTCTCCGTTTCGTACAACACGCGCAGACACAAATACAAACAAACCAACAATAAACAACAGGCCGTTTTGCGTTGTCTATATCACCGGCTCTTGCTCGTCTACGCTCAAAACTTCAGCTGTGTCATCACTTTCCCTCAGCTCTTTTATTCGTGCGCCGCGCTCCGCTTCTGCCCTCACAATGTCACTGCGTTCTGCTGATCAGTTTTTTTTCCTCCCTGTTCATTTGTGCGTCATTATATCGAGTCGTGTTGTGTGTGTTTTCAACTCCTACTGAGGGGTTTATGTGTATGTGTGCATGTGTGTGCGTGTGCACAGGAGCGTGTTTGTGTGTTGTGAATGACTTCTCTGTATTTGCCTCAGTGAAACGCGATGTGCTTCTGTTACTAATCCTGACGCCGCGGCCTGCTACATTTACAGTCAAAGTCAAAACGATTCCTGGGATTTTTTTAAATATTGACCAAATGATGATTAACAGAGCAAGGAATTTTTCACAGTATTTCCTGTAATATTTTTTCTTTTGGAGAAAGTCTTATTTCTTTTATTTCGGCCAGAATAAAAGCAGTTTTTAATTTTTAAAATCATTTTAAGGTCAATATTATTAGCCCTCTTAAGCAATATTTGTTTTGATTGTCTACAGAACAATCCACTGTTATACAATCACTTGCCTAATTACCCTAACTTACCTAGTTAACCCAATAGTATCTGGATGCAGCCTTTACGATGCAAGCTGAGATTGTATCACTCAGTGGTGCAATGTCAGACACAATGCACTCAAACTGAGCTAGTGACATCACTGTTAGGGGTGGGGTTAGGTGAGCTTATTAAAAAGCATTGGATGCAGCCCAGATTGCACTGCACTAGGTCTGCATCCAGACCCCTCTCAATTAACCAGGTGCAGTCGTTCATACCTGCCAATACTCTCGTTTTTCCCGGGTTACTCCCGTATTTCGACCAATCTCCCGCCAATCTCCCGTATTGTTCTGTCTCACGGAAAACTCCCGGCTACCTTTTTGGTTCAATTCAATTTAATTCACCCCCTAAAAGCCGAAGGAAACTAAATGAATGAAAAATAATTTTAGTGCAAAAAGAGTAAGTATCTGTTCTGAACACGACTCAAAGTATGAGTAAAACATGAGTAAAGCAGTGGGTAGCACGTCCACCTTACAGCAAGAGGGTCACTGGTTTGATCCTCGGCTCAGTTGGCATTTTTGTGTGGAGTTTGCATGTTCTCCCTGCGTTCGCGTGGGTTTCCTCCGGGTACTCAGGTTTCCCCCACAGTCCAAACACATGCGGTACAGGTCAATTGAGTAAGCTAAATTATCCGTAGTGTGTGTGTGTGTGTGTGTGTGTGTGTGTGTGTGTGTGTGTGTGTGTGTGTGTGTGGATGTTTCCCAGAGATGGGTTGTGGCTGGAAGGGTATCCGCTGCATAAAAACTTTCTGGATAAGTTGGCGGTTCATTCCGCTGTGGTGACCCCAGATTAGATTTGTCTTCAATACTAAACGTTTCAGTCCCTCTCGAACCCTCTATTTTCATCTTAAATTATTTTTCTGAAATCCAACTTAATAAAATTCAAAAGCGAGTGTTTTTAGCTGGCTTGACAGCAGCCAAGAAAATAGTTGCGACAGGATAGAAGCCTCCACATTCCCTTAATCAATTCCATTCAATTGTTTTATTTGTATAGCACTTTTACAATGTAGATTGTGTCAAAGCAGCTTCACATAAATGGTCATCTGGATAACATAACTGGATCACTTATATAACTGGATCATGGTAGTTCAGTTTTTAGTGTTTAAGTTCAGTTCAGTTTAGTTCAGTTCAGTGTGATTTAAAGTCATTACTGAGAGTCCAAACACTGAAGAGCAAATTCATCGATGTGTAGCTCTACCAATCCTGAACCATGTAAGCCAGTGGCGACAGCGGAGAGGGAAAAAAACTTCACCGATAGGAGAGTGAAGAAAAAAAACCTTGAGAGAACCAGATTCAGTTGGGCACGACCATTTTAATTTCTCCGCTGGCCAAAAGTCTTGTGCAGAGCTGCAGTCTCCTCATCCTCATTGGATTCTTTCTTTTACTGATATAGTGTAACTGGATATGTTCACTGCTTGCATCCATGGTGTGAGAGAGGACACCATCAGACTTTGGGCACAAACCTTGGACAAACTTAAAGGTTTACTCATTTGAATCAAGGAAACATCAAAAAAGCAGAAACTTGTGGTTCCAGGCCCCATATATATACACATACATATATATATATATATACATACAGTTGAAGTTTCATCAATTTCTGCTTAATGGAGGGAAAATGATTTAGCACATTTCTAAGCATAATAGTTTTAATAACTCATTTCTAATAACTGATTTCTTTTATCTTTGTCATGATTACAGTAAATAATATTTTACTTGATATTTTTCAAGACACTTCTATACAGCTTAAAGTGACATTTAAAGGCTTAACTAGGTTAATAAGGTGAACTAGGCAGGTTAGGGTAATTAGGCAAGTTATTGTATAACAATAGTTTGTTCTGTAGATTATTGAAAAAAATTGCTTAAAGGGGCTAATAATTTTGTCTCAAAAACGGTTTTCAAAAAATTAATAACTGCTTTTATTCTAGCCGAAATAAAATAAATAAGACTTTCTCCAGAAGAAAAAATATTATCAGACATACTGTGAAAACTTCCTTGCTCTGTTAAACATCATTTGGGAAATATAAAAAAAAATAAAATCAAATCAAAAGGGGGCTAATAATTCTGACTTCAACATACATACAGTTGAAGTCAGAATTATTAGCCCCCTGTTTATTTTTTTTCCCAATTTCTGCTTAACAAAGAGCAGATTTTAAACACATTTCTAATCATAATAATTTTAATCATTTTGTCCCTAAAATGTTTTTTTTTTAATTAAAACTGCTTTTGTGTTAGCCAAAATAAAATAAGTTAGACTTTCTCCAGAAGACAAAAAATATTTAAAAAAGAAAAAAAAAAATTCAAAGGGGGGCTAATATTTCTGACAGATTTTTTTTTATAATAAAAATTGTAATTTATTTATTTTCTTCTTTATTAATTTTATCAATTTTTTTCCCTTTTATAGTAATTTAAGGTTTCCTGTTTGGGCTTCTAATAACTTTTCTTCATTGTTGTAGACCTCTTTCAGCACGGATTTAAATACCTATTTCTATTTGTCCATTACCATTCTTTCATATATTCATTTTTAACTGGCTTAATTTTACCCTTGCTTAATCTTAAATACAGATTTGGTTTATTGCCTTTTTTGGTTTGGAAATTTGTTTTATTTGTATACATTTTGTGTGTATATATATATATATATATATATATATATATATATATATATACATTCATTTTATTATTTTTATTTGTTTTGTATGTCCTTACATTACTGTTTTTCCTTTTATTGACACTATTATTGTTATTGCAGACACTTTTATTAATACTTCTATTTGACAACCTATATTGGTTATTACATGTATATCTTTGCACTTCGCTATACAGTATGCTGATTGTCTACGGCATGTTTTTCTGTGTTCGAAAAATACAAAACAACAGAGAAATTTGATGGAAAGAAAAAAGCTGTTTTAAATGATTTTATTTTACTGTATTTATCCCAGGTTAAACCCCCAAATTAGAAACATCGCTCTGTACATTAAGAGTACTTATTATGCACGAAATGATAACCCTACATACAGAAAAAACTAAAAACCCAAAAGGACAGAACTGAGTATTGACTGTGGGAAAAGTGCACAACATCAGAGCTGTGATTTCAGATCCACCACCAGAGGTCCCTGTCTTTCCAAGATTAATGTCAGACTGCTACAGTGTATTTACCTGTTCAATGCTGTTTACCTGGTAAATTCTCTGTTCTGATTCAGTCGTGGACGTTGAGCTCATCTCTGGTGTCAGGGCTGATCGATGCACAGAAATGTTATTTATAGCTATAATCAGTCAAGTTCAAACCCCTGCAGGTGAAATATAATATGGATTTGGCTCTGATGATAATGGAGGCTCTTTCTCCAGTGCCCTGTAATCTTTCTAACAAGCTCCTACTGGTTTTTGTACAACCCTTCATTAAGCAATATATAAATTACAAAGAGGGCGTTTCTGAACTCAGCTTGAATCATTCGCCGGTCTTTTGGAGGATTTCCAAAAGCATAAGTGGAAAAGATGTGTTAATTAAAATTAATGGCATCTTATATTATTAAATAAAGAGGTAAACGTTTCACCCACCGAGCAGAATTTCAACTCTTTTTATTATTTTGGTCTATCGAAACATTAGTTAGATCTTTTTAATTTTTTTGGCACTGAAATTGTTTGCCACCAAAAAGATTTTGATATGTAAAAATGTCTGAATGTCATTGCAATTGGAAAATAAATAGTGAAAACGTAACACAAACACACGTTCAAGCCAAAAAAGTAAACTCTTACATGACAATATGATGAAAAAGTCAGAAGAAAAGTTAATTCTGAGAGGAGCACTGCATAAAAATAATGTTCAGATGTAAATAAAACAGTTGATCACATAATACTCTTTCAGTCTTGCATGACTTTCTTTGCAGTTAATGAAGTGTAGTTTCTCTTTCAGCATGCACTTACAGCACTCTGAGATGCAATGACATTCAGACACGTCTTCACTGCCACTGTGTGTGCTTCTCATAACTGTAAATAACCACTGTTGTGCCTCAGCTGTGATTGATGATGTCACTTGACAGGCAGGACGTAATTTGCTGGATAAAACCCTTCGGCTCCGCCCTCCTTCACGCCCCAGCACCAGCCCTGGTCGTCCTCATCCTCCACCTTGAGGAACTCTTCACCTGCAGGACAGAGAAACATGTTGGATATTTTGTAATATTGAATGAATATTTTTGCAATATCATGAAAACATTATTACGTAAACCTTTTAAATATTGCATACGCAAGAATATTCCATAAGCTGCTTTTTCGCAATGTTTTTTCAAAGTTCCAGTTTTGCACTCAAGTATTCACATTAAATGAAAATTTAATTAGTCTGTTTAAATGTAAAGACAGTCAGCGTGACCGCAGCAGGACTGAAGCATCACCTGATTTGAAGGAGAGCTCATCAGGCTCCTCTCCGGTGTAGTTGTACAGCGCTCGAACCCGCACACCTCCAATCATCACACTTCAGGACAACATAAATATGATCAGCTTTAATAAAAACAATCACAGACAACATGTATATATATGTCGCCTATATATATATTTCCCCTTTCAGTAACTCATATCGCCACATTTACAATTATTATCAATCCTGATTTCAGCCCCAACATCAGAGTTGCTGTTCATATTCATTTCTGGTAACAAGACATTTTTCACAAAATAATATTTTAACTTAACCTAATTTTACCTGTTCTTGTTTTAAAAATTCAACACTTGCAAAGCAGATTCTCACTGTACAGCAGAAATACTGGACCCAATTCACTGTAGATTGTTTTATCATGCCCTCTCTTTCTAGTTTCTAAATCTTTTTTTTTTCATCTCTCAGCCAATAAATTATGTATTTATGTATTATATATTAATTCATTTATTTTATTTTCGGCTTAGTCCCTTCATTAATCAGGGGTCGCCACAGCGGAACGAACTTATCCAGCATTTGTTTTAGGCAGTGCATGTCTTTGGACTGTGGGGGAAACCGGAGCACCCGGAGGAAACCCACACCAACACAGGGAGAACATGCAAACTCCACACACTGGCCACTTTTTTAGGTACACCTGTCCAACTGCTGGAACATTCGGATGGTCGGGTCAGAATTTGGCGTTAACAACATGAAAGCATGGATCCATCCTGCCTTGTATCAATGGTTCAGGCTGGTGGTGGTGGTGTAATGGTGTGTGGGATATTTTCTTGGCACACTTTGGGTCCATTAGTACCAATTGAGCATCATGTCAGCGCCACAGCCTACCTGAGTATTGCTGCTGATCATGTCCATCCCTTTATGACCTTCTTCTGATGGCTACTTCCAGGAGGATGACAGTCCATGTCATAAAGCGTGAATCATCTCAGACTGGTTTCTTGAACATCAACACTGTATTCAAATGGCCTCCACAGTCACCAGAGCGCAATCCAATAGAGCAATGGGAGATTGGCATCACGGATGTGCAGCCGACAAATCTGCAGCAACTGCGTGATGTTATCATGTCAATATGGAGCAAAATCTCTGAGGAATATTTCCAGTATCTTGTTGAATCTTTCTCACAAAGGATTAAGGCAGTTCTGAATCCCAAAATGGGTCCAACTTGGTACTAGTAAGGTGTACCTAATAAAGTGGCCGATGATTGTAAAGCTTAATTTACAGGGGACACTTTTTAAATGTCATATTTAGAGCAAGAATCATTTGATAAATATCTCATATTATATTAAAAAATATATTTTCATGAATCAAAACACATAAAACAATCTTACCTGGTAAGTGTATGTACAGTGTTTATGCCGATTCAATGATGTTCAATTAGCTTTTATTGAAAAATAACTAAATTATATCTTTAATTCTGATTAATATATTTCTGAATATTCAAATAAAAGAAAATAGAAATTGTCTTGAGTAAAGCCAGTCAATTTACTGTAGACGTTTCCACTTTCAGGTATTCTATTCAAATAATATCAGTATTAAATACTTCCAATTCTGCATTTTAAACATTCTAAAAACATTTTATTGGTACACATTTAATTAGTTTAAATAAATTATAATGCAATAACACATTTCATAATACATTTCAAT
Organism: Danio rerio; assembly: GCF_052040795.2. Lineage (NCBI taxonomy): Eukaryota > Metazoa > Chordata > Actinopteri > Cypriniformes > Danionidae > Danio > Danio rerio. The sequence goes on from NC_141044.1 coordinate 41,236,114, forward strand.
ATACAGTTGAAGTCAGAATTATTAGCCCCCCTGAATTATTGGCCCCCCTGAATTATTGGCCCCCCTGAAATATTGCCCCCCCTGAATTATTGGCCCCCCTGAATTATTAGCCCCCCTGAATTATTGGCCCCCCTGAATTATTGCCCCCCCTGAATTATTGGCCCCCCTGAATTATTGGCCCCCCTGAATTATTAGCCCCCCTGAATTATTGGCCCCCCTGAATTATTGGCCCCCCTGAATTATTAGCCCCCCTGAATTATTGGCCCCCCTGAATTATTAGCCCCCCTGAATTATTAGCCCCCCTGAATTATTGGCCCCCCTGAATTATTAGCCCCCCTGTATATTTTTTTCTACAATTTCTGTTTAATGGAGAGCAGATTTTTTCAACTCATTTCTAAACATAATAGTTTTAAGAACTCATCTCTAATAACTTTATTTTATCTTTGCCATGATGACAGTAAATAATATTTGACTAGATATTTTTCAAGACACTTCTATAGAGCTTAAAGTGACATTTAAAGGCTTAACTAGGTTAATTAGGATAACTAGGCAGGTTAGGGTAATTAGGCAAGTTATTGCATAACGATGGTGTCATGATCACCAGCGAACTAACCACCAGAGGTCGCTTGTAAACACTCACGCACACATAGGACTACAAATCTGTTTGTAAATGGACTACATATTCAGTCATGCAACACACACACAACCGGTTCCTGGTCCTGACTGATTGCATACACACAGCTGATGCTGCTCAAAACTGATTACACACACATATATAGAGCTCACACATATATAGAGACACTAGCTGCATCCCAAATGGCACACTATACACTATGCACTCATGCACTATGTACTTATGCACTTACACACTCAACAGGATAGTATATGTATGTAGTGTCGTCCCAAATGGAGCACTAATGTTTTTTTACTGAGCGGAAATTCAAACCGTTTCCCTGATGACGTTTGACGGTTGCCCAATCAGTGAAATAAACGACCGAATGATCAAATAATACCTGCCGTGAGTATTGCCGCATTCTCCATCGGGAGGCGCTACAATCACTCTTGTATGAGAATTTTGCTTTCACCATCCAAAATAAATAAAGTTATTCAACATGTGCGTCCGATAGCTCCGCCCCTTCCGCTATGTATGCAAACCTGCGGTCGTTGAGTGCGTGAAGTGTCCATCATTACACACTTCATTTTAACAGCTGAATGAGTGCATCATCCGGGTGATTGAAGTGCTCTTATTATTTTTAGAGTTTTCCGTGTGAACACACTACTTACACTATTTATACTACAAAATGGCATATAATAGTACTCATAATAGTATGTGATTTGGGATGCAGCTACTCTTTGCTGAGTCTTGTTAGCTGTTAAGTGACACTACAACGCGTTTCCCTTGCCGTGTTTTTGAACCTTTGCTTTGTTTTGTTTGTTTAATCCTGTTTCCTGCTGTCTCTGACCATCTGCCTGCCTATTGACTACGACTCTGGATTGCCCTCCTACATCTGTTTGCTCCTGTATTGACCACAGCTTGCCTGAGCATTCTAATAAACCTGCATGTGGATCCTCACCTTTGTTGTCAGTGTCACTCCCTGGGTTACAGATGGTTTGTTCTGCAGACCATCGAGAAAAAATATAACTTAAAGGGGCTATTAATATTGACCCTAAAACAGTGTTTATGTAATGTGTATTTATATAGCGCATTTATTGTGTATGGCCATACACCCAAAGCGCTTCACAATCATGAGGGGGGGTCTCTCTACACCACCACCAGTGTGCAGCATCCACTTGGATGATGCGACGGCAGCCACAGGACAACGGCACCAGTGCACTCACCACACACCAGCTATTGGGGGAGTGGAGAGACAGTGATAGAGCTAATTCAGTGGATGGGGATGATTGGGAGGTCATGATCGTAAGGGCTGATTGAGGGACTTTGGCCAGGACACCGGGGTTACACCCCTGCTCTTTCACGAGAAGTGCCATGGGATTTTTAATGACCACAGAGAGTCAAGACCTCGGTTTAACGTCTCATCCGAAAGACGGCGCCCACTGACAGTGTAGTGTCCCCTTCACTTATACTGAGGCATTAGGATTCATGCAGACCACAGGTTGAGCGCCCCCTGTTGGCCTCACTAACACCACTTCCAACAGCAACCTAGTGTTCCCTAGTGGTCTCCCATCAAGGTACTGACCAGGCTCAGCCCTGCTTAGCTTCAGTGAGTAACCGGTCTTGGGCTGCAGGGTGATATGGCTGTGGCTAAAAAAAATGTGGTTTAAAAAATAAAAAAAACTGTTTTTATTCTAGCCGAAATAAAACAAATAAGACTTTCTCCAGAAGAAAAAATATTGTCAGACATACTGTGAAAATTTCTTTGCTCTGTTAAACATCATTAAGAAAATATTTAAAAAAGAAGAAAAAAAATTCGAAGGGGGGCTAATAATTCTGACTTCAACTGTATGTTATAATACATTCCACTAAAAAGTTATTCGTGTTTTGTATTTTCAGTGCTGAAATATTGTCAGAAATAAAGACACTTAAATAATCCATTCTATGCACCGTTTTATGCATGCACTAAATACTGCATACTATTTTTGAAATCAGTATGCATTATGCATTAAGCGTTTTAAACAGCAGAACGCTACAATACAGTCACATGACCTCATGTTTAATTCAGCCATCCAGCTATCATGCCAGAAACAAATGGGTCTTTTTTTTTTATTATTGTACATTTTTAATGCATTTTGAGTAAAACATCTCTTCAGTCCTGTGAGGCTGATGAAACGAGCAGTCGCTCTGAAATCAGCTTCAGTTCATTCATCACAGCGGAAATGAAGGTCAAGCTGAGCGTTCGCTATAGTTCAGCACACCTTCTGGAAAATGACACACTTCACCTTTGTGAATGCGGTTGACAATCAGTCCTCATTCAGCCTGATTCTGGAGGAGAAACCCAAAGAGACTCCACACTCTAATTGCTGCCAGTGCTCCATACTTACACATTTCATTTCTTCATCTGATTCATTCCAATGCCTTTCTAATTAACTTGATTTAATTAATATTACCTTTCACACTGTGATTGAGCACTCTGTGTGGGAAAAAAAAACGGCTCAGTTAGGAGATGAAACCACGAGCGAACGGGAAACCAAAATGTAACTAATAAATATCCCCTGAGCTGATTAATGACAGTACTTCAAGACAAATTAATATGGAGATCTGGAATATATTACAATACGCTGCAAATTAGAGCATGGCTCATTATGTCAAGCTTAAATATTTAAACACGCACTAATGTACAGTATGTTGTAATGCACGTGTTACAGTACCGTTTCTAAATCTGGGAAAACACTGCCACCAGACAGAGGACAACATTCACATATGATTTAAAATAGATAGATAAATGAGCACTCGGGTGAGGCAGTGGCGCAGTAGGTAGTGCTGTCACCTCACAGCAAGAAGGTCGCTGAGTCGCTTTTTCGAACCTCGGCTCAGTTGGCGTTTCTGTGTAGAGTTTGCATGTTCTCCCTGCCCTCCGGGTGCTCCGGTTTCCCCCACAGTCCAAAGACATGCGGTACAGGTGAATTGGGTAGGCTAAATTGTCCGTAGTGTGTGTGTGTGACTGTGTGTGTGGATCTCTCCAAGAGATGGGTTGTGGCTGGAAGGGCATCCGCTGCATAAAACATATGCCAGAATAGTTGGCGATTCATTCCGTTGTGGTGAGCTTTGATAAATAAGGGACTCATCTAAAGGAAAATCAATAAATGAGTTAATAATTTAGTGCAAATGATTAGCAATATATGCAGAATAAATACTGTACATATATATGCGTACATTCATTCATTCTTTCATTTTATTTGCAGCTTAGTACCTTTATTAATCTGGGGTCGCCACTGCGGAGTGAACCGCCAACTTATCCAGCATATGTTTTACGCAGCGGATGCTCTTCCATACACTCTCATTCACACTCATACACTACAGACAATTTAGCATACCCAATTCCCCTATAGCGCATGTGTTTGGACTGTGGGGGAAACCGGAGCACCCGGTGGAAACCCACGCAAACATATGGAGAACATGCAAACTCCACACAGAAATGCCAACCGACCCAGCTGAGGCTGGAACCAGTGGCCTTCTTGCTGTGAGGCGATTGTGCTACACACTGCGCCATAATTCAGACATTTTATGCATAATTAATATTTGTCAGGTTGGACTTGTTGACCTCATAAATCTGACATTTTTTTTCATGGTTGTTTTTGGTAGATTGGACTTCACTGTGACATTTTAGCTCATAATTTAAATGTTGACTTTTATGAATGTGATTTTGTCATAATTAGCACTTTGTCCTATCATTTACCTCTTTAGATCCTGATTTTAATGATCTAATTTTCATAATAATATTTGTAAAAACTATCACTTTAACTTCCATAATTATGTCTCTCTTTGTCATCATTTCAGCTTCTTTTTTATTTAATTTTGAAAACTTTTTGGCTTCATATTCGTATAATGTCATGTATGAGCACTTGTGCGCTTATGGGGATGTGTGCGTGTGTATGTGTGTGAGAGAGAGAGAGTGTGTGTGTGTGTGTTTGTGCATTTATGTGTGAGCGCATGTGTGTGTGTGTGCTTGCATTTGTGTTTGTGAGCATGCTCTTGTGTGTGTGTGTGTGTGTGTGTGTGTGTGTGTGTGTGTGTGCGTGTGTGTGTGTGTGTGTGTGTGTGTGCTTACGCTTTGTCCTCGGTTCCTTTGTGGGCTTTTGGTTTCTTTCCTGGTTTCTGCTTTTTAATTGGAGGGTTCCATTCCTGCATCAGAACACACACACACACACACGCACACACACACACACACAAAAGATTTCAGAAGACAAAACACTATTTTTCAACTAATAACTAATAAAATAATAAGCCAGAATCAGTCTTTATGGGGACATCTCATAGACATTGTGATGTTCATACTGTACAGACTGTATATTCTCTCCCCTCTATCAACCCTTCCCCTTAACCAAACTCTCAGAGCAAACAATCTGCAGTTTTGCATTAATTTTTCTTGGCTTAGTCTCTAGTTCAGAGATCGCCACAGCAGAATGAACCGCCAACTATTCCAGCATGTTTTACGCAGCGGATGCCCTTCCAGCTGCAACTTAGTTCTGGGAAACACCCATACCCTCTCATTCACACACCCACTTATACACTACGGCCAATTGAGTTTATTCAATTCCCCTATAGCGCATGTGTTTGGACTGTGGGGGGAACCGGAAAACCTGGAAGAAACCCACGCCAACGCAAGGAGAACATGCAAACTCCACACAGAAATGCCAACTGACCCAGTTGAGACTCGAACAAGTGCCATTCTTGCTGTAAAGCCACAGTGCTAACCACTGAGCCACCATGCCACCCCTTGCAGTTTTACATTTAGAAAAATAATGAGTTCTGTGTGATTTATCCTCATGGGGAGCAAAAATATGTATCCACAATGTCAAAATGTGCTGTTAGTGCTATAAGATTAGAAATTCAAGGCACACACACCTCTATTTTAGGCCAGTCGGTAGGCATCCCGGGCCCATGGTTGTTCTTCCACCAGCGGAGATCTTCAGCTTCAGAGATGGACATGAGTGTGTGATGGAGCTCACTGTAGACTGCCTTTATACTGAAACACACACATAAAACACACTTTCTGACACCACAGCAAGCATCCCTCTTCAGTGCTTATAGCATGACTTTCTTTACATTTACACTCGTATTCGAAACCATTTTGAAATGAGACATGAAAGTAATGTACATCAATGAAGTTTGTAACTAATTACTGCAATTAAATATTTATTGTGAACTGAAAAAGTAAAGCATCACTATTTATTTAGAGGTAGCTTGATTATAGTTAATATTAAAGTTTTTTATGGTGCTTTCATACATGTAGATCTATTGTTTTATTCTAAAACAGGGGTTAAAATCGTTGGATCGTATTGCTTTTTCCATACAATCAATCTGCTCCAGAGTTTGTTTCAGTCTAGCGTGGAATGAGGTGGTCTGAGACCAATTGTTTTGACACGGATCAGAAATCGATTGCTGGATTCAGGATTCATGAACTCACTCTTGATCACGTTTAAAGATGATTGATGATCCTAGCAAACTGAACAGACCTTTATAACACTTTTATTCCCGGTTGCTTTGTGATCGTCCTGTCTTGTTGATATGATTAGGGGCCCTATCATACACACGGCGCAGTGTGGAGCAAGACGCAGTGCAGTAGTCTTTTGGTAGTTTCAGCTTGGCGCAAGAGTTGTTTTGAGGCGTTGCGCTGCGCTGTTTAAATAGCAAATGCATTAGCGCTCATTTGTGCGCCCATAGGCGTTCTGGTCTAAAAAGGAAGGCGTTCTGAGGCGGACCGCTGGCGCGTTGCTATTTTGAGAAACTATAATAGATTTTTCATTAGACCAAAACTAACCCGGTCTAAACTCCAGCGCAGAGTTGCGCCTCGCTTACGCACTGCTTAATACACACAAGAGAGCAATAGGCAAATATCTTAACATATGAAAAAATGTAAATATTAAGGATATATATAGGATATAATAAGAATAGATATAGGATATTAATATAAAGGATTAAAATATTACAAAACATATTATTTTCTAGCCTACATAAATATGAAAAATCACTGCTTTTATGTCTTCTTCATCTCGGGAGGCTTTTTCAGTTCATTCATAACAATTTGCTTTTGTATAATGTTATTATTATTAGCAGTATTATTTAATATATCCATATTTATATTTGTTTGATTAAAAACAAGCTTAGATTTGTCCACCTGCAGGTTTTAGACCATATGGGGCATGGCAGGTGTATTTGGAAATAACTCAGTATTTTGACCACACTTGGTCATTATTATTCATTTATTCGTTTGCTGGAAATTAGAACTGAATTTAGAAATAGTTTTGAAACAAATCTTTGTGCTTAACAAACGAAATGAATTATTTATAGGCTAATTGATGTCTGTGCGTAAAGGTTTCCCTATCCAAGAGTGAAAGTGAAAGTGATCCATTATCTCTCATTCTTGAGCAGTAGATGCTCTGTTTAACAGTTTTCTGTTAAAAAACTGTTAACTGTGAACTGTTTGCTTGTGAAATGCTAAATTTTTCCACCTAGACTTACTTTGCGTCCTGTAAATAGCGAATGCGCTCTTGGCGCACCGCAGTTGGCTCTTAAAGGGAATAAGAGATGAGACTCTAATTGGTTTATTCTCAAAACACACCTACAACTCATTAAGAAAATAAACTCAAGCCTTTTAGCCCATGCGCCTTGGCGCAAAGCAGGTTTTCCCATCCGTAAATTAGCAAAAATGCGTTCTGACACGCCCTGAAAGCGTTTGCGCCCTGCGTTTTGCTCTCTGCGCATGGACCGTCAAAATAGAGCCCTATATGCCTTACTACAGAGACATGTTAATGCCCGCCTGTCAATCAATATTGGTGGGCAGGTAGACCGCTCTCCTACGCCAAGTTGCGGTCGGTCTAAAAACCGCTCCAATTGCGCCACCGTTTTTATGTTGTTAAATTTAAAAAAAAGGACTGTGTGTGTTTATATCATCCCAATATGACGGTCTATACACTAAACCTACACACGTCTGTCCAAACAGCTTTAAAAGTAGATTTTTCACCATAGGTGTCTTTAAAAAAACTCAGGACAACACTGGAGATGACTGAGTTTGTTTAGAAACTGTGCTTATTGTTGTAGAGTGACTTGTTTATGCTCAAACAGTAATATTACCCACTTCAGAAAGCTGAAAGTAGGGCTGCACAATATATCGTTTCATCATCGATATCGCAACGAGATCATTCGGAATAGTCATATTGTGATGTTGTATGTTCATTTCGCAGGTGTTTTTTGAGGCCTGTGACAGTGTGAGGGTTTTAAAAGCATTCAGACTTAAGAAACTGAACCGTTTGTAACTCTGACAAACTAAAAAAATTATAAAATTTATTTAATTGTTTATAAAAACGAAGATGTGGCAAGGGGGCATGGCCGAGAGCCGTGGGAACGGAGTGAGGCCACCGCGTAAGTGGATACACCTGCGGTGCGCACCTGCCTCGAATCCCACGGAAGGAGCTCTGGACTATAAAAGGAGGAACGATGGCAGAGGAAGCCGAGAGAGGACCGGGCCCGGACATATTTTACTTTTGCTTTCAGTTTGACGGCAGTCTCCGTGAGAAAATCATTTTAAAACTGCGTCGGTTCTCCGCCTCCTCCTTCCCGGCGGCCAAAGGGCCGGGAACCTTATTACAGTGGTGCCGAAGCCCGGGAGAAGGAGGGACGCGTTGTCCAGATGCCCTCGCCGATGAGAGAGGGGGCGAGTGTTTGAGAGTTAACCCGAGTGGGCGAGAAACCCGTTCGTCTGCCCAGAGTGAGGCTGAGGCTGGCGAGGAAAGGATCTGCCTGCTGCCGTCTCCCAGCATGGGGAGGAGCAGGGGACGCGGGGCTCACCACCGGAAGGGAAAGCGCTGAAGGGAGCCATCCCACAGAACCCGGGGGAGTCGCCACGATCCGCCATGATGCCAGAGCCTGCATCCATCCACAGAATCGGGAGCGGAGCAGGAGACCAGAGATGCCGCCAGCCAGCCAGGAGAACCGCCGCCGGACAACAGAATACGGACGGGTGGATAGATTCCTCCACAGAGCTCCCAGCACGTCGTCGCATCTCTCAGCTGGTGGAGGACCGAGTGGCAGCGTGTCTGGAGAACCGAACCCCAATTTTATTTATTTATTTTTTTCCTCTTTCCCCTTTCTCGGTCTACTCTGTCTTTCCTCCTTTTTTTCCTTCTCCTTTTCTCTCGGCCCGTCTCATAGGTCTCGTGGGTGCTGTGGCGCTTATTACAGAAGTGAACCTTATTACAGAAGACTATGCAGTTTTATTTTCCATTTGATTGTTCAATTACTGGATATCTGAATCCAGTTCAACTCCTCAGAAAACAATCAAACGCTGTTTATTTCATTTATATCTTTTTCTTTATTGATTTTATCCATGCTTGTAGGTTGTTTCTTATATTTTATGCATTAGCACTCCCCTACAGCAGTGGTTCTCAAAGTGGGGGTCAGGACCCCCAAGGGGTCGAGGGGCAATGAAGGGGGGTCGCCTGGTGATTTCCAAAAATCTATTTATTTTTATTAAACCATAAGAATTAACATATTTTATCCATAACTATACTGAAAATAAAAATAGTCGTTTATAGTTACTATATACTATATAGTTACTATAGTAGCTTATAGTTACTAGTTCTATTGGATTGCGACCCCTGGGGTAATTACATTATATTAAAGGCAGCAATAGCGTCAGATGCATTTTGATTTTATAACATCAGGTTATACTTTCTGGCACATTTAAAGCACTGACACAAATTTAATTGGTGTGTCTGCGTCATTGCATGCAAGGTTTCTGTATTTATAACCACCTCAGAGGATATTGGGGGTCGCGAGTCACTGGCATTGTTATTTTGGGGGTCGCGGGCTGAAAAGTTTGGGAACCCCTGCCCTACAGAATCATCCCAATCAATGTTTGCAATTAGTTATGCAACTGATCTAGTGAAATTGAGTTCATATTGCTATATATATATCCCAGAATACTGCAATGTTAGATTTTTCCAGTATCGTGCAGCCCTAGCTAAAAGCATAACAGAGCGATTGAAACCTCTCGTTGTTGGTAATGTCGAGGTGTCTGTGAATGGACAGGAAGGCCTGCTTCAGGAAGCTGATCCTCTTCCTTTCCTCCTCCTGCGATTGGTCGAACACAGACTCCATTTCCTCCATGTATCTCGGTGCAAAGCCAGAGACGTCCTCTAGAACCTTCTCATAGCGATCACGTGCCTGGGAAAACACCCACATCCTTCAGCTCAGTCCCTTAGTTACCAGGTGTCGCCACAGCAGAACAAACCACCAACTATTCCAGCAAAAGTTTCACGCAGCGGCTGTCCTTTTAGCTACAACCCAGTACTGGGAAACACCCATACACACACACTCATGCACTACGGCTAATTTTGTTTACAAATTCCCCTAAAGCGTACACATGGAAAAGATTAGGTATGAGATTGCAGGTAAACCAAAGACATTTTAAAAAATTTGGAAGCCAATTTTTGATTGTCTACAGACTGACCATTGAAAACTGAGTGGGGGGGAAGATTCTGAATCATAGCAATGTGAACAAAATACTAATTCTCAATAATTGTCATCATTCTGATTAAATTGAAACTATTATGTTTCCAATTGTGCCCACCATCTTAACGATCTGTTGTTTAAATGTGTTTCAACTATTTTTATCTCTATTACAAAATGTTGGTGTTTTAGCTTAAAGGGCACCTAGGTTACCCCTTTTTTCAGATTTAATATAAGTCTTTTGCGTCTCTAGAATGTGTATATAAAGTTTCAGATCCAAACACCCATCAGATCTTTCATTATACCTTTTACAAGATGCTGTTTTATACTGATTTCCAGCAGGGGGTGGTTTTGTCGTACTGCGCCTTTAAGACGAGTCTTTCCCGCCTACTGCTTCTACATGCCTCCTCCCTCAGCTGCGTCAGACAACAGACAGACTTAAAGGAAGAAGATCTCACGTAGCGTTTGTGAGATACTACGGTAAGAACTAACCTTTACTAATCAGTATTGTGAAGTTGCATTGATGAGTCACACACAATATCGTTACAAAGTAAACACACACACACACACAGATACACACGCACACCGCAGATGACACACACACACACAGGCAGGCAGGCAGGCAGGCAGACAGAGCGCGCTGAGCTTAGTTAAGGCTAACCTCAAGTACTGTGTGGATATCTGTTATGCTAATGTACAAAATAAACCTGATTTAACTTCCACAAACCGGGATTGAAGCGTCTTCTTTTATAATTGTTCTGACACGCGGCTGTGCTGATGAAGTAAAGCTGAAGTAAAACGCTGTAATTAATTACACACATACTCTGTTTTAAAACACTTTAGACATGTGAAACTTACTCTTAATCACATTTGATGATGATTGCTGATCCTAGCGAACAGAACAGAGCTTTTATTCCCGGTTGCTTTGCGTATGTCTGCCTGGTCTTGTTGACATACAGGTGACTACCGGAACATGTTAATGCGCGCAGCTGTCAATCAATTCGGTGGGCGGAGGGATCGCACACCTACTTAATGGTGCGATCGATTTGAAAACAGCTCCAATTGGCCGACCCTTTTTTTGTAGTTAAATTGAAAAAAAAGGACTGGGTGTGTTCATATCACCCCAGTATGACTATGGTCTATACACTATACCAACACACAGATCTGTCCAAACAGCTTGAAAAGTAGATTTTTTTACCATAGGTGCCCTTTAATTTGTAAATATTCTCTTTTAACATCTATATGACCATGTCTATTTTAGTACTTTTTAAATATGTTTGATTGATTGTATAATTTTTGTATTGTTTTTTTCTAGGTTGTTCAGGGACAGCAGATGAAAAATAGCCTTCGGGCTAATTCTGGTGCATTGGCAGAAATGCTAATTAATGTACACTGTCATTGCCAAATAAACAAATAAATAAATAAATAAAATTAGGTATGTATAGGTATTCAATTATCCAATTTTTTTTAAATCTCTTTTCCTTTTTTTATATTTTTTTTTCCTCTTCTCTTTGTTATCTGTATTGATTTGTACGCATATGTATACAAGCTCTATATATAATGTACATACGCAGATATTTGACTGGATTTGTGGATATGTGCAGGTGTAGATTTCTCATGGAGGAATATGATTAAGTATCTGTACAGTTGTGGATGTACATGTGCATATGTAATGTGATGTATTTTTTATTTAATGGCATGTCAGCAACCAAGGCTATTTTCATGGCAGGAATCTTTCAATTTAAAAATCAACAAACAAAATAAAACATAAATTAAATAAGATTTTTTGTGTTAATACATGATAAAAATTCTAAAATCTTTTCTGATTTCACTTTGTTAAAAATGTCCTTCAAAGAGTTCATTTCATAAAAAAGTCTGTGTTTTATAGTAAGAGGAGTTTTGCAGCACAAACACTGAGTAGGGTTTTCACCTTGGAGCAAAAAAACATGTGTTCTTCTCCTATGCCCAATATGACATCTGGTAAAAACTACTTGATCAAATCGATTGTTAAAATGTCTTAAAATTCTGTGTGAAATTTTAGGTTGGATTTCATGTAATTTATTGTTTTCTAATGCATCCCATTCCTTTTGCCACTTGTTTAAAATGTAAGCGTTTATAAAAGGTTTCATCTCTGATGGAGGAATTTGGCATTTGTTCACTACTTGCTTCATAGCGTCTTTACATGTGCATATGTATCTACATTTCAAATATGTTTCTTTATTATTATTTGCTGGCATGGGAGGGATTTAGGGTTTGTTCTTTAAAATGTGAAAAACTTTAAATAAATATTAAAAAAATAAATAAAAAAATTCCCCTAAAGCGCATGCGTTGGGACTGTGGGGGAAACCGGAGCACCCGGAGGAAAACTCATGCCAACACAGAGAGAAAATACAAGCTGGAGCTCAAACCAGCGACGTTCTTGCTGTGAGGCGACGGTGCTAACCACTGATCCACCATGCCTCCATACTTTTGATAAAAAATGTATACTAATTGTGAAGGATTCAGATTTAAAATAATTCCCTATTATAAAAAAGTCTCTCAAGATACAAACTGTTGTCTGATGACACTAAAACTAGGGCTAATAACTAGATTATTTACATTAGGTGTAGTACATGAGTGTGTGTGTGTGTGAATGGGGAAGTGTATGGGTGTTTCCTAGTACTGGGTTTCAGCTGGACGGGCATCCGCTGTCTACATCTTTTTTTTTTTCATGGAGATATCCGTCACAATACTAAAAACGAGACTGTTGCAACTTTCCATTTCATGCCTAAATACTGCAAATAAAAGTAAGACAAACCTTGGTGCGTTCCTGCGTGGCTTTCTCTCTGGTCTGCTGGATTTTGGACAGTTTGCTCTCGCTCAGGTCGGCCTTGAGTTTGGCTTGATTCTCTTTTTCCTGAGCGCTCTGCTCTCTCTGACATGACTTATGATACACCGCACGAGCCTTTTCCAGCTAATGGAGACACAGAGATTTATTATTAGCATCATGTAGTGCTTTTCAAATTATATCCAGTTCTCTGTTCTGCCATTAACTGCAATGGAAATACTCTATTTTATCTTCACTCTTCAAACAGGTGCATCAGAAGAGCAACAGCCAGGAAAACAAGAATAATCTAGTTTTTTTTGGAATAAAAGGTGACTTATAGGACAGGGGTGGACTGGGACAAAAATTCAGCCCTGGCACTGTAGCCACATCAGCCCACATTACCACACTGACACAGCCCCACCCACGAACACACACATTCACTATTTATTTTGGTGTACAGATGGTGAAATAATATGACATTCTTGCCAGATTTTGATTACATCCAGGTAACCTCGGATTGGGTCGGCCCATCTTGAAATCAGGCGACTGATTGGGCCAAATGCTTAACATTTATTACTATTATTATTATTATTATTATTATTATTATTATTATTATTATTATTATTATTATTATTATCATAATATCACATCTAGCAAGAGATAAAAGTTGCCTGCACGTAAAAACAATACATACATTATATATATATATATATATATATATATATATATATATATATATATATATATATATAAAATATATTTAAAAATTGGTCCGGCCCTTCTGGCATTTGCCAGAATTGCCAGATGGCCAGTCCACCCCTGTTATAGGACCAAATCAAGCTCTACTTTTTATCAGATTGGTCAATTCATATTTTATCCTATAAACCTTAAAATTGGATGCATTTAAGTGTATTGTAGATATGAATAAAACTGAATTTAAAATATAGATAAGCATAAATCTGCATATATTGACATTTGTAAGTACAGTATAAATACAAAATGATTAGCCCTCATGATAATAAAAATAATACATATTTTAATTATTTTTCAAATATTTCTCAAATGATGTTTAACAAAGATATTTTTTAAAACAATTGTTTTATTTACTAATTTCTTATAGTATTCAGCTTAAAGTGCAATTCAAAGGCTTAACTAGGTTAATTTGTTTAACTATGATAATTAGGCAGGTCATAGAACATGAGGGATTTGTTCTGTAGCCAATTGAAAAAAAATAAAAAATAATAATAATATATATATATATATATATATATATATATATATATATATATATATATATATATATATATATATATATATATATATTCTAAATATTATATTGTGTATATATACATACACACTACAAGACAAAAGTCTTGTCGTTGATCCCAGTTGTAAGAGCAGCAAATAATAACTTGACTTCTAGTTAATCATTTGGAAAAGAGGCAGAAGGTAGATTTTTTTCTCCAATCATCACAAATACTGTAGAAGACCTAGTGGAACCTGCATGGAGCCAACATTCTTAAAGAAATCAGTCAAATTTGGTGAGGGGAAAAGTCATGGTTTGGGGATACATTCAGTATGGGGGCGTGCGAGAGATCTGCAGAGTGGATAATCAGCATCAACAGCCTGAGGTATCAAGACATCTGTGCTGCCCATTACATTACAAACCACAGGAGAGGGCAAATTCTCCAGCAGGATAGCGCTCATTCTCATACTTCAGCCTCCACATCAAAGCTCCTGAAAGCAGAGAAGGTGAAGATGTTCCAGGATTGGCCAACCCAGTTGCCAGACATAAACTTTATTGAGCATGTCTGGCGTAGGATGAATGAGGAGGAATTGAAGATGATTTCAAAGACTGCAGGAACGCTTTCTTTCCCATTCCAGTTGACTTTATTAATCAGTGATTTGAGTCATGTCAGAGATGTATGGATGCAGTCCTCCAAGCTCATGATGGAGTCAGACACAATATTCATTCTGTCTCCACTGCAGCAGGACTTTATATTCTATACTGGACATTATTTCTGTTCAGTGACAAGACTTTTGTCTAAGCAAAGTCAGACCTTACTGTCCTAATTAAATCATTCAAAATCAAGCCATGATCATATTTTATTTTGGTCAAATTAGCGTCATCTAGAAGCCTTTGCCTTTCCTATAAGCCACTTCCGATACTTCTAAAGTCAAGTTATTATTTGTAGAGTAGTGCAGGTAGTGTATAGATTTTACATCATATCTTAAAAATTATCTAAATATATTTTTACATTCTTTTTTTTATTCCAACCAAACTAAAAGATACAAGGCTTTCTCCTGAAAAAAATTATACAAGAGGAAATACTTTGAAAATGTTTTTGGTCTTTTAAACATCGCTTGAGAAATATTAGGGGGGAAATGAAGGGCTAACAACTGTAGATTTGAATAAAAACATGTGAAAGATTTCAGAAATGTTTAATGTTTACATTTTGTAAACATTTTAATGTTTGCATTGTAATTGAAATCTAAAGTTTAATGAAACAAACTCCTGAATTTGTATTTTGGATGTTTTTTTTCTGTTTCTCTGAAAGATGTGATGATATAGACGTAAAACAGAGCTCAAAACTGACCTGCAAATAAAATAAAATAAAAATAAAAGAAATTCCTGTCTTAATGCGCAGATAGACTGAGTGGGATTTTGAACCAAGAGTTTAACTGCTTAACGGCTGTTAACCAGAAGCAGTCTGCGCCCTCCAGCGATTTTCACCCTCACCTTCTTCAATCTTTTCACCCAGGGCTTCTGAGCGCGTGAGAAAGCCGTCTCGAGGTCATACGACTCTCTGAATCCGCAGAACATTTTCTTTGGGAACGTCTCTTTCTGCCACGAGTGGATGCGCTCTCCATCTTCTGAAACCAGAGACTGGGAGATTGAGGTGTGAAGCGCAGACAGACGCTCAGTGGAGGAGAAAAAGCACTGCCAGGCCCGCAAGAGAGACCCGTACAGCGGCCCTGAGACAGAAAACACACACTTTAGTCAAAATCACAAACATCTGAAGCCCGCATGAAGCAGAAGCTGCTACTTTTTCATATTGTGACGCAGTTTCTAGAGAAACGCAATTTTCCTAATGGATAAACAGCTCTCTGTAATATTTCGAAATGCTTTCACTTTCATATTGGGCATGAAACTTTTACTCATAATTCTCTCTTCATATAGGCATATATATGGCTATTATACAACCATAATACACTTTGATATAGCCTAGTTCAGTGGTTCTCAAACTTTTTTCATCAAGTACCACCTCAGAAAAAAAATTGTCTCTCCAAGTACCACCAAAATGAGCAGTATTGAAATACAGTAGCGTAGTAGGCCCAGTAAAACAGTTAAAAAAAAAATGTGGCAGATTAACTCTAGGCTATATGTCATATATGGCATATTATATACATAATTTGTGATACATTTTGAAATGTGTGTAGCATGTACATGACATCAGGCATGTGCACACATAGGGCTCAACCTGTGCAGTGCACATGCCCTTTTTAGTCTTGGATAGAAAGTGCCCTTCCAAAATGATCAAAAGTGCCCCCGCGACGCGGCACACCTTCAGTCCCGCCCTCAGTGGCGTAGCGCAAAATGCGGAGGCCCCCCTGCAGGGATCGCTGACGGGGCCCCCTGATGAAGGGGGGGGGGATACGTCATGCGTCAATTTGCATATCACTGACGTCATCACGTTCTACCGTTTCTGTTTAACAGCCTATGGTTAATAAAGGGGTATTTATAATTGCACTACACTTTATATAAGCATGTTTATTTAACTAAATTTATTGCTGTTTGAATACAGTATATCATTACAGATGTGTAACGTTAGTGAATGTGCAGTAATCTCTCATATGAAATAAACTCAGACAAGTTCAGAAACTGTCACTAAAATATCTGTGATTGTGAACAAGAAAAGAATAAACTGTCCAATTAAATTGTTAAAATAAAGTAGAAGTAGATCGGTTTGACTGTACAAGGGAAAAACCTTCACACTGCCTGTGCTAAATCATTTGTCGTCGGTACGCAGAGGGGTGATCTGCTCTCGGGCTGCAGGTGGGAGAGGCTGCTGTACGAGGACTGACTGGGCCGCCTGTCAGTGCTGTGAGGCGGGGGAGGGGCCAGCGGCATCACACGCAGCTCGTTGAGAAGAGAAGGGACGGTACAGTATGGAAAAATGACAGTCTAAAAAAATCTCCAATAACACACAAAAAAGTCGCTAGGGGGGTCTGAAAAGTCGCTAAATCTAGTGACAAAGTCGCTAAGTTGACAACATTGGCGGCAAGCAATCAGAATGAAGTAGTCCACCGCTTGAGAGGTGTTCAGAGAACACAGACGTGTGAACTTTGGTTCCGACCACAGTTGTTCCCAACAGTTTATTGAAAATCGCGACGACGCGGGGCCCCCCAATCACGCAGGGCCCCCCCCGCGGTGCGTGCCCTGCGGGCCCGTCCGCTACGCCACTGCCCGCCCTTCAGTAGGCGAGCGACAACACCGCTCTTCAGTACGCGCGCATCCGCTCTGCACTCTGCCCCCTCCCCCCCCCCCCCCCCCCCTTCAAAAAATTTATTCTGCACATGCCCTTTGAACGGTCTCTGCACGGGCCTGCATGACATATTTTATTCCTTCACGTACCGCTAGAAGGAAGCCTGTGTACACTAGTGGTACCACAGTTTGAGAACCACTGGCCTAGTTCAATTATTTGTTGCATTGTATTGCCAGGGATGTATAGTAACGAAGTAGAACTACTACTACTGCACTTAAGTACTAAAAGGCAGTATCTGTACTCTGCTGGAGTATTGTTTTTTCTCCTACTTTCACTTTTACTTCAGTGCATATTTTCGATGAGTTTAATACTTTTACTCCAATGGATTTTTTATGTGCTGCATCGTTACTCGTTCCTAAGGGTATCAAAATTATCGATATCGGTTCAGCAATAGATCATAACTGGTTATTACTGTCATGATTACCAGTAATCGCTAACCACCAGAGGTCGCTGGAAAACATTTACACTCCTTGAACTACATATCTGCCATGCTATGGACTACAACACCCAGTCAGGCCACACACACACACAACCGGTTCAAGATCCAGACTGATTAAACTCTCACAGCTGAAGCCACTCACACAGTGATTATTTGGACTATTTAAACCCCTCTGTTCCACACACATGTGGCTGAGTATTGTTAAGCTGTTGCTGTCCTTACGTAAGCGTTTTTCCTTGTTTCCTGTTGCCTGTGTTTTTGACTTTTGGACTGAATATCGTGTTTTGACCCTTTTCTGCCTGCCCTGAACCTTTTGCCTGTTTTATTGGATTTGCTTCTGGATTGCCTACTACACTGTTTATACTGGTATTTGACCCTTGCCTGATTGACCATTCTTATAATAAAGCTGCATTTGGAAATACCCCGGTTTGCACAGCATCCCTTTCACAACAATTACGTACTGATGTCATTTATCTCCTATGCGTGATGTCGCAGTAGAATACTATGGAGGGCGAGTAAATAACGCTCTTACAACAATGAAGGGGGCACAGCACATGAGCCGCTATTTCACTACTACAGAGAAATGCTGTAAAACTACTGTACATCTCCCTTTGGACATGTGACCCGCTGGCCTGTTTGTGAGGTAACTTCTCCTCTCCTCTTGGCTGTTAAAGTGATACTTGTGGATCCAGACATGAGCGTGCCTGAGGTGCAAGTTTTCTCCACTGTGTTTATTATGGATAATCTGTGATAACCGCGTATTATGTGCATACAGAGTGTAACCGCGGCTGTTCTCCCCGCCATCGGTGAACAGCGCTTTCATTTCTAAAGCCGATCGCAGCCCTTTCTGTTGAGCAGATGAATACAATAACCAATCATAGGGATGTAGGACCTCGCCTGTCAGCACTTAAAAAGCAAGCAGGATCATATTTACATGAGTTTATTTGCTGTAAATGCTCATGCTGTCTTCTGTGCATGTGTTGGAGTTTTGTTTGATACATTCAAGAAGAGTGTTTTCTTTGAGCAGGTCAAATTAAGGGTACAGTTCATGTGTCTTAGTGCTGTATTTAAGAACAAAATAGTTTTATAAATAATATATCAATATATTTATAGATTTTAATAAAATAAAATTCTTGTGTTGTAAAGAAAAATTCTAATTATGTATGGAAAGCATCGTCGATGCATCATGATATCAAATTGAACCGAATTGATGGCAAGATAATCATAACCGAACCAAACCGAACCTCGTTACAATTACAGACCTCTTTCTTGGCTGCTGCATGGAGGCGCCATAGTGACCAGCGTCTTCCGGTAGAATGTTTAGAACTTCCATTTACAGCGTTTACAACCGGTAATTTGCCATCCAAAAATGGGTCAATAGCATTTTGAGAGGATTACGGAGTGTTTTTGTGACCCACAACTCTGAAAGGTGTGTGTTAAAGCTGTTATAATCTGTCAGATCTGTGGTTCAAGCTTGAGAGAAAAACAGTATCGTAAGCCATGTTTCTTTTTGCTCTGCTTAATCACGTGCCCCCAAAAAACGATATTTAAAATAAACAAAACAATTTGATGTCTTTTGACTGCTTTCTTTAATAACTACATCACACAATACCTGTACTTTTACTTCAGTACTTGAGTAGTAAATTTTGAAATTAACTACTTGCAATACTTAAGTACAAAAATGTTTAATACTTCAGTACTTCCACTTAAGTATGGTGTTTAAAGAGCACTTCAACTTCTACTCATGTCCTTTTTTGATAGAGCACTTGTACTTTTGCTTAAGTCTGGGTCTCTAGTACTTTATACATCTCTGCATATCGCTTTCTCACTACAAATTCATCAGCTACAGAGTTCGTTTCAATCGAGCTGAGACCACCTCATTCAGGCGATCTCAGGCCGGTTGATTTGGCATGGATACAAGGACGATTGCAGTATTCACATATGCACATATGACTGTGCTAACTGGGCAAACGAGACAGGTTCCGAAACAAACGTCTGGGTGTGAAAGCCCCCCAAGACTGTATTTGCACACAATTGGCAGTCACAGCCATATTAAACTAGTGACAAGGCAGCACCGATCGGGCAAGTAATGGTGATGTATACTGTCCCGAGTGTCTCACAAGTTGGCCCCGGGCCATCGGACAGTCCTTATTGTCAAACCTTGCAGGTTTACTGCTCCGAAATATTTAAAAAAAAATTCTTAAAGTAAAATATATTGTGTTCAATGTGGTTAAAAAAAAGTATTTAAAAAGAGCTTATTTTAGAGCTGTAATCACAATACCGTGATATTTTTATCCAAGGTTATCATACCATCAGAATCTTAAATCGGCCCATGTCCAATCAGCACCATGCTCCAATGTCCAATCAGCACCATGCTCCACTATCTGAGCAACAGCAAAGAGCTACTCTGTGTTAAAACCCAATCATTTACAGCTGAATGTGAGTAATAGTGCGCTCACGAGTCTCAGTGATGGACTTCCACTTGTCGCTCCATTCGGTCAGCTGTCGGGCGTACTGTCGCTCCACATGAGCCCGGTCCTTCATACACGCTATGATGTCTTTACAAGCCTGGTACGACTCTGATGTCCTCTGCACTGTCCGGACATAATTTATTGGCTAAGAGATGAAAAAAAAAAAAAAAAAGATTTAGAAACTAGAAAGAGAGGGTATGATAAAACAGTCTACAGTGAATTGGGTCCAGTATTTCTGCTGTACAGTGAGAATCTGCTTTGCAAGTGTTTAATATTTAAAACAAGAACAGGTAAAATTAGGTTAAGTTAAAATATTATTTTGTGAAAAATGTCTTGCTACCAGAAATGAATATGAACAGCAACTCTGATGTTGGGGCTGAAATCAGGATTGATAATAATTGTAAATGTGGCGATATGAGTTACTGAAAGGGGAAATATATATATATATATATATATATATATATATATATATATATATATATATATATATATATATATATATATATATATATGCGACATATATATTTATATATATATATATATATTTATATATATACTGTATGTATGTATGCATGTATGTATGTATATATATGTGTGTGTGTGTGTGTGTGTGTGTAAATATATATATATATATATATATATATATATATATATATATATATATATATATATATATATATATATATATATATATATATATATATATATATATATATATATATATATATATATATATATGTACTAGTATCTTGAACAAAATCTAGTCAAATATTCTGTACTGTCATCATGGCAAAGATAAAAAAAAATCAGTTATTAGAAATGAGTTATTAAAACTATTATGATTAGAAATGTGCTGAAAAATCTTTGCTCTAATAAACAGAAATTGGGGGAAAATATACAGGGAGGATAATAATTCTGACTTCAACTGTACTATTTGGTATTAATATTATTGGGACTTCTTATTAAACAAGTAACATTTGAGAAATAAAAATAGATACAGGTTAAAATATGTAAATTCTGAAATATTTCATCATCATAAATAGCTAAATAGGTTATAATATTAATAATATTCTATTGTACAACCAAAATACATACAGTATAATTCAACAGTATTTGTTTTTCCTACTATAGAACCAACTGATGGTGAGTAAATAGTGAGTACATTTTCATTTTTTGGGTGAATCATCACTTTAATAGACAATTTAGTCTTTTATTACTATTGTATTAAATACTCCTATTTATTCCTAATTATTTCTATTGTTTAGTATTATTTTACACATTATTTTATGTGGTGCCACCTCTGAGCCACTGCAGGCTACACAGAAAGCTCGCCATGTTCAGAGTTCTCACCATGCAGAAGCCATTCAGTAATATTTCCTACAGTAAATCCGGGTGAAGTCAAAATTATTTACCCTCCTGTGAATTTTTTTCTTTATAAATATTTACCAAATGTTTTTAATTTTAGTAAAAAAATTTTATTAAGCCATTTTAAAGTCAATATTATTAGCTCACTTAAGCAATACATATTTTTCGATTATCTACAGAACAAACCATCGTTATACACTGACTTGCCTAATTACCCTAACTAACCTAGCTAACCCTAATCAAGCCTTTAAATGTCACTTTAAGCTGTTTACTACTACCTTGATTAATTAATTCATTCATTTTCTTGTCGGCTTAATCCTTTTATATTAATCCAAGGTGGCCACAGCGGAATGAACCGCCAACTTATCCAGCAAGTTTTTACACAGCGGATGCCCTTCCAGCCGCAACCCATCTCTGGGAAACATCCACACACACACATTCACACACACACACACACACTTATACACTACGGACAATTTAGCCTACCCAATTCACCTGTACGCCAACTGAGCCAAGGTTCGACCCAGCAACTTTCTTGCTGTGAGGCGACAGCACTACCTACTGCGCCACTGCCTTACCACCTTGAATAATATCTAGTCAAATATTATGTGCTGTCATAATAGCAAAGATAGAAGAAATCAGTAATTAAAACTATTACGCTTAGAAAATCTTTCGTTTAAACAGAAATTGAGGAAAACGATATACAGGGGGGCTAATAAATCTGGCTTCGACTGTTTATCAAAACTTAATATCTGCATTGCTAACTGCTAAGACACCACTAAGAGAGATTTTCTCACAGTTTTCATTTTTCTTACCATCCAGAAGCTGGTTTTGTTGATGTCCTCAGGTGGGCCTGTTGGAGGATCCGCCATGATCACAGACGGCTGAACAGGAAAACAAAACAAAACAGTTGAATGCATGTGTGTGGAAAGTGCATACTTCATGTTCTGGAGTATGAATACAGTATAGAATAGCAGAAGCCTCAATATCCCACTGGCCCAGTTTCCTGCTTGTTGCACCAGCCTGGAGGCCACTGTTGCCCTACTTTTGTTTCATTCGCCTCTAACTATCGTTCTTGACACATCAGGTGACATTTATTCAGGGGCATCTGGGTTTGTTTGCTCATTTGTTTCCACAATCATGGCAAACAGACGCCTGCTCGGCTGCAGCGTTTCACAGGCTTCTCAACCTTCTGCACGTTTGCGTTTCCCCGGGTCTGTTGTTCATGTTGTCTGTTGTTGATGTTTTCATCAGTTTGTTTTGACATGTTGCTAAATGAATTACATGCTGCTGCTACAAGTGTTCAGCAATAGTAATGCATGCTTGTACTGATGCTCTTTAAAAAGATACGTTTACCTGACTTTCATTCATTTTCCTTTATTCAGCCAATAACTTCACACACTTAAGAGATAAATATTATAGTTATCACTGGGAATGCTTAATTGTATGATATTTGTAAATGAATGAATATATTCACTATGTGAAAGTCCATAGATTATGGCTCCATGAACAGTTATGAAGAAATTTCCCATAATTATTTTGATGTTATGAATTCATTTAGAATATTGGCTTGTATTGCTTTGCTTTAAAGGTGAAAAAATGTCTGCAAAGTGAGCATCAGAATGGAGAAGAAGGGTGATTTAAGTGACTTTGCATTTGACATGATTGCTGATGATCTGAGTATTTCAGAAACTGCTGATCTACTGGGATTTTCACGCATAAAATATCCAGTGAGCGGCAGTTCTGTGAGCGCAAATGCCTTGTTGAGGCCAGAAGAGAATGGCCAGACTGGTTCCAGCTGATAGAAAGGCAACAGTGACTCAAATAAGCACTCGATACAACCGAGGTCTGTAGAAGAGCATCTCTGAACACACAACACTTCCAACCTTGAGCCAGATGGGCTACAGCAGCAGAAGACCACACCGGGTGCCACTCCTGTCAGCTAAGAACAGGAAACTGAGGCTACAATTCACACAGGCTCACCAAAACTGGACAATAGAAGATTGGAGAAACGTTGCCTGCTCTGATGAGTCTCCATTTCTGCTGCCACATTCGGATGGTCGGGTCAGAATTTGGCATCAACAACATGAAAGCATGGATCCATCTTGCCTTGTATCAACGGTTTAGGCTGGCGGTGATGTAATGGTGTGGGGGAGATTTTCGTGGCACACTTCGGTCCCATTAGTACCAATTGAGCCTACCTGAGTATTGTTTCTGACCAAGTCCATCCCTTTATGACCACAGTGTCACGCCATGTCATAAAGCGTGAATCATCTCAGACTGGTTTCTTAAACATGGCAATGAGTTCACTGTACTCATATGTCCTCCACAGTCACCATATCTCAATCCAATAGAGCTCCTTTGGGATGTGGTGGAATGGGAGATTGGCATCATGGACGTGCAGCCGACAAATCTGCAGCAACTGCGTGATGCTATCATGTCAATATGGAGCAAAATCTCTAAGGAATATTTCCAGTATCTTGTTGAATCTCTGCCACGAAGGATTGAAGCAGTTCTGAAGGCAAAAGGGGGTGTAACCTGGTACTACTAAGGTGTACCTAATAAAGTGGCCAGTAAGTGTACAGTATATTCAAGTATACTGTATAAAAAAATTAAAACAAAGGCCTAATGTGCAATTTCATTAAAATGTATAATGTCTTGTTTTCTTTTCTGAAAACCTGGATAGGCATTTATTTTTGGGTATTATTATTATTATTGCATATTGTATTAATAATTGACAAGTTTATTTGGCCTGTGTGTTTTTAAATGACTATGTTATCAATTATAAATGCATAATTGCTTTTAAATCCTGTAGTTGTGATAGGCAATAGGTAATGTACTGCTTTAAATACTCAATGCTAAACTTACAATGTCCAAATTCGGGGTTTTCTTCTCCTATAAAATGTAGCATTTCCAAACCCCTAAAACACTGTTTGCATGTATTACAGATGTACACAGAAATACAGGGTATAAAATCACCCAGCAACAGGACTCAATATAGTAAACGGAGAGCAACAATCCCTATGGTCTACTTGATAAAAATACTTACTGAGTCTATAAAACTGGTCCACAAATCACTGCAGCTTGACTGGATAATTCAAATTAAGAAAAGACCTAAATAGGCTTGAGGGCTGTTAATGTGAGGTAATTTCATATGACATACTGTACATACAATCACAAAAAATAGGTCACACTTTACTTTGATGGTCCGTTTGTTGAATTTTAGTTGCATTTTTCTCATTAGATTATAAGTAGACTGTTAGTTTGGGGTTAGTGTAAGTTGACATGTACTTAAAGTTTCTTATAGTCAGTTAAATGTCTGAAGGAGCAGCATCAACAGGTGTTAAGCAGACAGTCTACTAATGAGTAATTCTTCAACTACGGGCACTTTGTCCTTTGATTATATATGCAAAAATATATACAGTTTCATTTTAAATTCCTTTTTCTTTGTCAAACTAACAATAAAACCTACTTTTAAACAAATTACTAGCTTTCTGTTATATATTTTTCATACTATTCAACCTCCTTTTAGGTGTCAAAATTACAGATTTCACCTTGTCACATGCCCAGAGTTTAAAACATCAACAATGAAACTAACATTTTATTTCAATCTTTTTTATTGGTCTTTTGTATGACAATACAAATTAAATATCGAAAGGTATACAGTAATGTATTTTCTATTATTAATCCCACCCCCTAGCCTCTCATTCATTAACTTAACACAACAATAAATACATAAATACCAATTTAAGAAAATTATATACATACGAATAACTGGATACAGATGGAAAAAATAATAATAATTTAAATAATAATGGCGAGGCAGTGGCGCAGTAGGTAGTGCTTTCGCCTCACAGCAAGGTCGCTGGCTCAAACCTCGGCTTAGTTGGCGTTTCTGTGTGGAGTTTGCATGTTCTCCCTGCCTTCGCGTGGGTTTCCTCCAGGTGCTCCGGTTTCCCCCACAGTCCAAAGACATGCTGTACAGGTGAATTGGGTAGGCTAAATTGTCTTTAGTGTATGAGTGTGTGTGAATGTGTGTGTGGATGTTTCCCAGTGATGGGAGCACCTGGAGGAAACCCACGCCAAAACAGGGAGAACATGCAAACTCCATTCAGAAATGAAAACTGACCCAGCCGGGACTTGAACCAGAGACCTTCTTGCTGTGAGGCGACAGTGCTAACCACTGAGCCACCGTGTCACTTCTAGTCATTTTTTTTAAATTGCTTGTTAAAGTTTACTCTAAGTTTGTCAAATGTTTCTAAAACATATGATTCAGTTTATGAATGCCTTCATGATCTCTATTGAATGTGATCAACGTGTGAATTTGCGGAGCTCAGTAAAGTCTGACAGATAAAAAAGGTTCTGGCTGTAATCCAGAGCATGCAACTGTCCATGTGAATCAGTCTGGGATTTACTGCATGCATGACTGCAACTGGACACCGTCAGCAATGTTGATAAACATCTCTGAAATGTGCTGACATAATCAATGCCTTAAGCAAAAAGACATCCAAAAACTAAGCAAACTAGCTGATTAACAGAGCACCAAAATAATGAATGGACGTCGCTGCATCTTCATGTGTTAATTTAAGGGCGTGTCTCTCTCTCTCTGTGTGTGTGTGTGGATACAGGAATCTGGGATCAGAAATAGCATTCACCCCTCCCTAGAATTCCAGCCATGCGACTCCAAATAAACAAGAGCTGGTAGGTCATCTTACATGCACACGCTCTGCAAAATACATCCACAACAGACTTCATTTCTACAGGAGCGATATTTGCCCTCAGGAGTCATTTTCTATTAATGAGCCCATATGTCATTCTAATAAGACGCCAATTGTGTCAAATTAAATACATTCAATAAAAATGATCACTGCTTAGTGTGCTGTAAACCAAAGACGTATCTAAAATAAAACATTAAGACAGCAGGGACAGATTAAAAATACAAGGAATTCACTATAAACATGTCAA
This sequence comes from Danio rerio, assembly GCF_052040795.2. NCBI lineage: Eukaryota > Metazoa > Chordata > Actinopteri > Cypriniformes > Danionidae > Danio > Danio rerio. The sequence goes on from NC_141044.1 coordinate 41,262,836, forward strand.
ATATTTACATGAGTTCCTGACTGCAAACTCAGGACAGAACACTTGACACAAACAGGGGAATCACAGTTGCATATCAAATACAGGGTTTCTGCAGGTTTCACCAAATCAAATACATTTTAGGACCATTTTAAGACCATTATTATTATATATTTTAGACTTGTTTGGGGATAAACACTAAGGATTTTTGGTAATAGACCTATGGTGTTTGTAAAAAAAATAAATAAAATCTAATGTAGTTATTGCTTAATCACATATTTTAATGTATTAAAACAAGAAAACTTTAATTGTATACACTTTTTTCAACATGTTTCTTTTTTTTAACAACAAGTTCAACATTGTTAAAAGTATATTTATTATGAAGTAAGTGAAATATATCTGTGTGCTTTTGGTCCTGATTAAAGTATAACTCCTATTCAATCTAATGCGTTTGTTACAAAACCTTAAGTTTCATGTCTATTTACAAATATTATGTCCACTCATACTTTCTTCTGTAAATATTTTTTGTGTAAATGGAATATATATATTGCTGTTATTATCATGAGGAATTGTGTAATTGTTTTTTTGTTCTAGGGAGTTTAATAAAACAAATTTGCTGTAAAATGTCTAACAGCTGTTGTGGAATAAACACCTTCTTATATATATATATATATATATATATATATATATATATATATATATATATATATATATATATATATATATATATATATATATATATATATATATATATACATACATACAGTTGAAGTCAGAATTATTAGCACCCCTTTTTTCCCCCAATTTCTGATTAAGGGAGAGCAGTTTTTTTTAATCACATTTCTAAACATAATATTATTAATAACTCATCTCTAATAACTGATTTATTTTATCTTTGCTATGATGACAGTAAATAATATTAGACTAGATATTTTTCAAGACACTTCTTTAAAGCTTAAAGTGACATTTAAAGGCTTAACTAGGTTAATTAGGTTAACTAGGCAGGTTATGGTAATTAGGCAAGTTAACAATGATTTATTCTGTAGACAATCAGGAAAAAAAAAACAGCTTAAAGGGGCTAATAATTTTGGCCTTAAATTGGTGTTTAAAAAATTAAAAACTGCTTTAAATCTAGCCGAAATAAAACAAATAGGATTTTTTCCAGAAGAAAAAATATGATCAGACATACTGTGAAAATTTCCTTGCTCTGTTAAAAATAATTAGGGAAATATTTAAAAAAATATATATACATAAAAAATTCTATATATTATAAAATTATAAAAATTTATAAATATAAATGTAAATATAAACATTATTTAGATAGATTGTTGGTGATTGGATGGGTTTCAGTCCGATTGGGTAGCATTACTTTGACAACTATTAAAATTAAGGATTTAAGACCAACAACAAAATATTTTCTCTAGGCCTAAATTTTATATATATATATATATATATATATATATATATATATATATATATATATATATATATATATATATATATATATATATATATATATATTTTTTTTTTTTTTTTTATTTATTTATTTTTTTTTATTTAAGTCATTTTAAGACTTTTTAAGACCCCACAGATACCCTGTAAATAAGACAAAACTATATATTCAAACATCACATTTAAATCACCTATTAAATTAATAATAAGAATTCAGTATTGATGTTACAGTGCAAAACTATAAAAACAACATAATGACAGCACTAAAAAAGCCATTTAGAAGACTAAACACACTTTTTTTCATGTAAAGCTTTTTACTTTTGCGTAGCAAAGTTTAACAAGTAAAATTCAGACAATACTAATAACAAAATCCTATTTTCCTGAGGTTGTAAAGTTGCAATAATTCACAGTCAACAAATTAGTGTGCATTTACAACTGAGAAGTTGATGTGACATGCATCTGACGGAAACTATTTGGTCACACTTTATTTTGATGGTTCGTTTGTTGCATTTAAGATACATTGCATTTTTATGTCAACTAATTCTCATTGGATTATAAACAGACTGTTAGGTTGGGGTTATGCTTAGTGCAAGTTGACATTTTCTAGCAAAGTTTCTTATATTCAGTTAAATGCCTGTTGAAGAAGCAGCATCATAAAATGTTAAGCAGACAGTCTACTAATACTCAAATGGACCATCAAAATATAGTCTCGCCAACTGTTTTGCATTATTTTATTTATATATATAATACAAGCACTTGTATATATACAAGCACATACTGGAGGAATAAAATAAGTGTTTTGTCCAAAAGTGTACAATTTACTATAAAAAGCAAACGGTAAATGTGAATAGCAAATACAATGACCAAAATATATTTTCTTATTAGTAGTAACTTGTGCAGGACTTTATTTTAAGGTTTTGCATGTACAAAACTAAGCTCAACAAACCCAACTTAAACCTATTTATTTACCTTATATGATCAGTAATTTCTTATAAAATGCACAATCTGTTGAATAAAGTGCACACAAATCTACCCTTAAACAGTACAGTCGACTTAAACTGGAAAAAGTAAATCTGACCTCTCAGTCCAAGACTTTTTTTCTTACGTTCTTTGTCCTCCTTCAGTTTCCTTCACTTCTCTTCCATATCTGTCCGTCTCTCGCTGTCTGTGTGACGTTCAGTCCAGTGCAGCTGTCGCTGAGGTGCATATGTACATGCAAGTGTGTATTCCTCCTCACACACATATAGACACACACACATTCTCTCTCATCTCAGTGCAAATGAGTTGTCAGGTGTGAAATTTAAGTGTGTTGTAGAATGTGAGAGTTATTTCAGCTCTCTGCCAATCACATCTTACAGTGAAAACTGCCAACATGTGAAGCAATTAGTGTGTTTACAGCTCAAAGGCGATCACAGCGGCATCAAAAAGGTTTGAAAGAGGTTAAGCACTTACTGTACCTAAGCATATAACACTGCTTGAGTGCATGTTGAGGATTGTTTAATATCAGAGTTCATCACCTCGGCAACAGAAACAGTGTCATGTGATCTCTACAGCATCATATTTGGCTGAACAAGACCTGTGGGAATCAAGGAATAGTTCATCCTAAAATAAAAGAGTAATTATTCACTCACCCTAATGGCTGATTCGTCAGTAGAGCAATGGTTGAACACACAGTTAAAAAGCATACGGTGAAATCAAACTGAAAAAATAAATAATATATAATAATAAAAATATAATAATAATAATAATAATAATAATAATAATAAATAATAATCATAATAATAATAATAATAATAATAATAATAATAATTTAATGTAAAGAATAAACTCAAAGCACAGTGAAAACAGACTGAAAAAAAGAATAAATTGAGAATAAACTCAACAAATACAGTAAAAACAGACTGAAATATGAAGAAAAAAAGAATATATTAAGAATAAACTTAACAAATACAGTAAACACAGACTGAAAAAACAAATAAAGTAGAATAAACTGGGAATAAACTTAACAAATACAGTGAAAACAGACTGAAAAAATAAATAAAGAAGAATAAATTCAGTACAAGCTCAACAAATACAGTAAAAACAATGAAAAAATTAGGAAAGATGAATAAATTAAGTATAAACTCAACAAATACAGAGAAAACAGACTGAAGAAATAAAGAAAGAAGAATAAACTCAACAAATACAGTGAAAACAGACTGAAAAAATGAGGAAAGGCGAATAAATAAAAAATAAACTCAACAAATACAGAGAAAACAGACTAAATAAATAAATAAAGAAGAATAAACTCAACAAATACAGAGAAAACAGACTGAAAAAAATAAACAAAGAAGTATAAACTCAACAAATACAGTAAAAACAGACTGAAAAAATAAATAAAGAAGAATAAACTCAACAAATACAGAGAAAACAGACTGAAAAAAATAAACAAAGAAGTATAAACTCAACAAATACAGTAAAAACAGACTGAAAAAATAAAGAAAGAAGAATAAACTCAACAAATACAGTAAAAACAGACTGAAAAAATGAAGAAAGGTGAAGAAATTAAGTATAAACTCAATAAATACAGTAAAAACAGGCTGAAAAAATAAACAAAGAAGAATAAACTTAATAAATACAGTAAAAACAGACTGAAGAAATGAATAAAGAACGTTTAGTCAGGAATTAATTGAGAATAAACCCAACAAATCGAGTGAAAACAGATAAAAAAATTAAAAGAAATCAGTCAAGAAATAATTGAGAATAAATTCAACAAGAGAATAATTTATTCAAACCTCTTAAGCAGAGCTTATGTATCATCATATTCATCAATTATTGTACAGAACAATAGAAATATCTGATATTTATATATATATATATATATATATACTTTAATTCTGCATACATTTCCACACACACACACACACACACTTGCACACGCACACGCACACACACACGCACACACACACATATACTGTATATATATATTTTCTTTGTTCCTATATCCTTAAATATATTTTCAAATGAAATGGAGTTACGCTTTACTCCTATAAAACAACCACCACCGCCATAACAAAACACACACATGCACACACACACACACACATTGAGTGCGTATTAGTGTGCAGGTGTGTGTGTGTTTGTATAGCATAACAAGAGCGCACTTAAGCAATATAAACGATGGGTTCTTTCATTGTGTTCTGATCTTTGGAAGACTGATTCTGCTTACGGTATTAAAACACTTACATACTTAATCATTACATGGTTATTATTGTTATTATGATGGCGTCTTTTTAGAGCTTTTACAGCTTAAAGTCACAACCCAAGCTCATTCTGAAAACGTAGTCCCGCAGACGTTTCTGGAGACAGGGGAATACGTCCTGGGGGGTACGTACGGCCGCGTTTTTTTTTTTCAATCGAACGCTGCGGGGCGGTGTAACGCTGTTCCCTTTCGCGATTGCCTTACCTCCTTGTGGAGGGCTTCCCCGCTGCAACCCGTTTGTCCACTCAGCTCAGTGTGTACGTCGGCAGGCTCGAGATGCAGAGAAGGGTCGAGGGGTCAACCGGTTTCGAGTCCTAGGAAGAGCAGCTCCAGCAATCACGTAAGACAAAAACAGAATCCCAAATATTAAGTGAACGAATTTCGTGACAGGGTGAGAACGCGGTGAAATCCGAAAACGCGGTGGAATAAAAAAAATCAGGGCTTTTCTTTTTTTGGACGGCTTTTGTGAACTGTTGCTCGGGTTTAGGGAAGCGAGCGGACGGGCGGGTCGATCGGTAAAATTGGTTGGGTTCAGGGAAGGAGGAGGGCGAGTCGGCCGATTGGCCGGTCGCGCAGTCAATCATCTGGTCAGTCGGACAGCGGCCTCCGGCGGCTTCACGCAAGGTTCGCGCCCGCGAGAGACGTCTGAGGTGCGAAAAAGCGTGCAACAGCGACCTCATTGGCGAAAACAAAAACTGCAGCCGTACGTACCCGCCGGGACATATTCCGCGGTCTCCAGAAACGTCCGCGGGACTACGTTTCCACAATGAGCCTGGGTTGTAAAGTCAACATGAAGCAGTCGGTGGCCCATTTCGCTTTCTTGTGCAATACATTCAATGATTAAAAAATAAATAAAACGTAAGGCAGGGCGCAAGTTTTCAGTGTTTTACAAACTGATTGGATGGATAAATATGACATTTTTATATGTTCCTGGAAAAGACACACTATTAAAAAGTAAATGGGGTCCACTCTGGCTGCATGTTGACTTTAATCATCATATTTTCAGATGAATTAAAAAGCCTGCATGTCATGACGCTAAAATACTCACATTAGCCTCATTTGTATTAATATAATAATGTTACTAAAAGTCATTACACCTTTTGATCTCGTCACCCCCCCAAAAAAAAAAATCAATGAAAGAAGTACATTCTCTCTGTCTGTCTCTGATTGGCTGAAGTCGTTTTTGCCCATCTTGACGACAAACACGCTCAGGATGACTTTAGCGTTCGATCTGCGAGAGTGTTCAAGTATTTCATAGCACTTCTCCATCGCAATCATGCCCATCTCTGTCCTTCAGTGGAAGTCTTTCCCCTTGATCCCGAGCGCTTTTGTCTAACCCCATTGTCTCTTTCTATCCTCTAACTGGTCCTCCCTAATACTCTCTTCTAGCTCTGAGTTGCCTCATCTCTCATGCGTTCGTTCTGCCCTTCAGAAGAAACAGTGGAGACAGAGAAAGCAGAGGAGAGCCTAGAAAACATGGAAGGGTGGGGGGAAAGGAAAAGAAAAGAAAGGAGGCAGAGCATGAGGTAAGAAAGGAAAGTGCTTGATAAACTGATCATCTACAGACTAAGATGAAGAATTTGGCATTCAAAAAGCAATTAAAGTTACGTAAGTGTGCAGTATGTAATTATAGGGCACGTAGCAGTCGTGCAATTTCAAAGAAATGCCATGGCTAACTGGAGGAATGAGCTGGAGTTCAATTGATTGGATGGATTTTTGTGGTCTTAAATGGCGTGTGAAAAATCATAATTTGGTGCGTTTATGTTATTCGCTTGTAGTCAAAGGTTTGGACACATTTGACTGAGTTTTTGCTTTTCGTGACCTTTTAATAGAAACACATCTGCTTGTTTTAGATTTCTAAATACTGAAAGAAAATGGTTGAGCATCCCGTGATACACCTCTTAAGATTAGTCAGAATTTAACAATTAAAATTGTCATGCTTTACCAAAGTCCCTTTAAGGCAAGTCATTTCACTCGGCCGCCATCTTTGAAACACCTCTCGGGCAGTACGCTCGGGCATTCTGTCTGAGTGGGGAAACATTAAATTCTCAAAACTGTTTGCCAAACTTATTATTGAATTTCATATTAAGATTCATTACTAAAATTAAATAAGAACTGTCCCTTTAGTTTAATTTCATTCATTCATTCATTTTCTTTTCGGCTTAATCTCTTTATTAATCTGGGGTCGCCACAGCGGAATGAACCGCCAACTTATCCAGCATATGTTTTTACGCAGCGGATGCCCTTCCAGCTGCAACCCATCTTTGGCAAACATCCATACACATTCATTCACACTCATACACTACGGACAATTTAGCCTACCCAATTCACCTGTACAGCATGTCTTTGGACTGTGGGGGAAACCGGAGAACCTGGAGGAAACTCACGCGAACGCAAGGAGAACATGCAAACTCCACACAGAAACGTCAACTGACCTAGCCGAGACTCAAACTAGCGACCTTTTTGCTGTGAGGCGACAGCACTACCTACTGCGCCACTGCGTTGCCTAGTTTACTTTCTAAACATGCAAATCGCAAAATCTGCAGTAGCTCACATCTGGTTCGAGCCCCTCCCTCAGAGTATCATCAGTCGATTGGCTCCTGTACTGGAAGACAGGCTTTATTCGCCATATAGTGATCGCTGATTGGCTTCTGTACTAGTAGGTGTGGCTTTATTAACTATAATGATGGTTACACTTTTCCCCATTCAAAAAGAAACGAGTGACACGTCTTGTGTATTCTAGAGCAGTGGTTTTTAAACTTTTTCTGCCGAGGGCCCCTTTGTGTAGGGTGAATTTTTTGGGGCCGACCCAAAAAATAAAAATGACGCAAAAAAAAAAAAAAAACCCTCGAAAGAAAACTTTACTAAAGACATTTTAAATTGTATTATTTACACTCGAGTGTGACGCGGCTGGGATGAGAATCAGCACCTCCAATTCCGAGTCCATGGTTCTCCACTGGAAAAAGGTGGTTTGCCATCTCCAGGTTGAAGGAAAGTCCTTACCCCAGGTAGAGGAGTTTAAGTATCTTGGGGTTTTGTTCACGAGTGAGGGAAGGATGGAACGTGAGATTGACAGGCGGATTGATGCAGCGGCAGCAGTAATGCAGACAATGTACCGGTCCGCTGTGGTAAAGAAAGAGCTAAGCCGAAAGGCAAAACTCTCGATTTAACGGTCAATCTACGTTCCTACTCTCACCTATGGTCATGAGCTTTGGATCATGACCGAAAGGACAAGATCTCAGATACAAGCGGCCGAAATGAGTTTCCTTTGAAGGTTGGCAGGGCGCACTCTTATGGATAGGGCGAGGAGCTCTGACACCCGGGAGGAGCTCAGAGTAGAGCCGCTGCTCCTCCACATTGAGAGAAGTAAGCTGAGGTGGCTCGGGCATCTGTTTCGGATGCCTCCTGGATGCCTACCTAGGAAGGTGTTCCAGGCATGTCCCACCGGAAGGAGGCCTCGGGGAAGACCCATGACACGCTGGAGGGACTATGTCTCTCGGCTGGTCTGGGAATGCCTCGGGATCCCCCTGGAGGAGGAAGTGTCTGGGGAGAGGGAAGTCTGGGGTTCTCTCCTAAGACTGCTGCCCCTGCGACCCGGCTCCGGAAAAGGGGCAGAAAATGAATGAATGTTTTCACGCTCTGGATTCACTTAATGTCAGCTGAGTTGACATGCTTTCAGTGCTTCAATCTATTGATCAAATCTTCAAGCACAGTGTTCACTGTGATCGGCTCTCAGTGGATTCCATCAAGCCATATTTTGTGTGTGAGTCGTCACAATTACACATGGACTGTGGACGAGGTGCAATGTTGCACCATGTCTTTAAAATGCTATTCGTTTTCTATGAGTGAAGGCAACACAGACAGGCGCACACTCTGCGGAGTTAAGTAAAAAGCTCCACACAGCTGCGGAGTTACGTAAACGAGATAAGAGTAAGTGAAAGGTAAACGCCGTCAGGTGCAGCAGACGAGCGCCAAAAGTCGCCAAAAATCGCCTGGCTGGCAGCGCTTATTCAATAAAAGTCCCTGTGCATAGCTGCGCTGAGCTTCTTTTCCTGCGTGCAAAAATGTGAACTGCATTCAAAAGACACAAGCATAAAGCTGAATATTTGTGGTACTTTTGAGCTCAAATAATAATAAAGAAATACATTAACCTTCAGAATGACGCGGTACACAAAATTAATCTAGGTGGGCCCATTGATTACCCCTCATCTAAAATTTCTTTGCAGCCCCACTAGCGCTATCTGGTGGCCCCCAGTTTGAAAACCACTGTTCTAGAGTCTTTGGCTTTACTATGTAACTTTGTAAAACATTCATAATAAAGAATGAGCAGATGTGTCCAAAACTTTGTCCAAAAAAGTCATGTAAAATAAATGTCTATGAAGTTCACAGTCGATGAAAAATGGGTTTGTGATCAAATGAAGTCTTCCTTACTTAGCTAAACCTCTTCTACTAAACACCATCTTAAGCATACAAAAACATTAAGGGCAGAATATTTAACTATTGTCGAGTAAAGCTGCAGGCAGAATTATCCATGCAGAGCTAGTTTTATGTATGAAATGGTGGCCCATTAAAAAAACAAATGTAAAAGGTGTTATTTTTAGTTTGGAAAAAGCTATTAATTTTCCCCCTCACTACTTTGTCTAGAATTTGCCTTCTGAAGTTTGTCTAATTCTACACTTCATTTTCTTCATCTTCCTATCTCACCTGTCTGTAAGTCTCTTAAGCGCACGCTCAATATTCATGCGGTGTCCGACCCGACTCACACCCAGATCCAGGAAGTCCTCTTTTGTCAGAGAAGGCAGATGAGAGCCGTCGATCTCATTGTCGAGAAAACGTTCCCGGTGCTCTGCCAGATTTAGGTAAGTCAGCCAATCAGCAACATCATATTTGCTCCAGTAGGGGAGGGGCTTTGACACAAAAGGTTGGTTGGGTGGAGGTGGAGTTAAGGGCGGGTAACCCATACAAGAAGGGGAGGATCCTCCGGACAGGAAATTGGTAGGCGAGAGAGAGCCAGAGACTAGCGTGGGGTTTTGAGGAACCACAGAGGATGGGAGTGAGAAAAGAGGAGAATTTGGAGGGAAAAAATGGTCTGAATATGGATGAGTGACTGCCAGTGGGGGTGTTAAAGGGGGCTGCATTTCATACGGAGTGCCGTAGAGTGATGTGGATGGAAAGAGAGGGAGTGAAGATGGACGTGGAGGTCCAGGTTGTACATGGTCCGAGCAGGAGATTAGGGGACTCGGAGCTCGGCGGCGCTGAGCGTATGAATGGGATTCAGCACGCCGCAGCTCTGGCCCAGAAAACTGGAATTCTGAAACTTTACCACGATATTTAGAGCGATGCTTTGGAGATAAAGGATAAGGCGAATAGGATGGAGAAAGGGGTGGATGGGGGACAGCAGAAGGAGAAAGCGGCGCATGAGAAAGAGATATCGGAGAAATGGGTGGATGAGGTAATGATGGAGGTGAGAGTGGTGCATGCGCCAGGGAAAGAGGAGAGAGTGGAGCATGGGGGAGTGATGGAGGGGATAAAATCCCATGAGGAAAAGAAATGGGGGAATTTGATGGTGTCCAGTCTTTGAGTGGAGGGGGAGCTGGGGTTGGGGTTAGAGGTAATGGGGTCGGGGTTAAAGCTGGGGTTAGAGATGTTAGAGGAAGTGGGGATGATGGTACAGGGTTTGGGTTGAGCGCCACATTGGGGCAGTTAGATGTTAAAGAGTTTGGGGGCATGTTTGGAGAGAAGGAGTGTTGGAGAGACTGTGCAGTAGCCGGGAGGAGAGGTGCGCAGCCAGAGGGATCACCTGGAAACCTGTGAAAAGGTAAATAAATGTGTGTAAACAACATAAGTATACAGTTTAAACCAAATTATCAATAAAAATATAAGAGTTGCTTGCCACTGAAAAGTTTGCCACGACATTGATAAAATAGTCTAATTGTGTATTAAAACCTGTTTTTACCCTCACTATGGTTGGTATATAGGAAAAGGTATTGTGCAAAATATTAAACATAAACCAACTAAACTAACAGGAAAAACACTTTCTCTAGGCTTATTCCCTGCTTTTTGTTCAGGGGTCGTCACAGCAGAATGAACCACCAACTCCCTGGCAAATTCCGGCAACTTACTCTGAAAAATGTTTTACAAAGTGGTTGCCTCTCCAGCTGCAACCCAGTACAACCCTCAGGGCTGGAAACACTTATAATTTCACTTGTTAAGAGCCAAACAAAGTAAAACTAATGCTTACTAAGACTACCACTGGCTAATTATTGCTAATGTAATTTGCAAAAGTTAGTGCAGCTACCGTATAAGTCTAAAATTTATCAATCGATGATTGATGCAAAACTCAAGGGGTCTGTTTCAGAAAGGAGGTTAAGTGAAACCTCCGAGCATGTCAATCCTGAAATACAGGAAGCTGGGTTGCACCGCTTTTTTCTGGTTTGATGTCCCATTCTAAAACAGGAAGTTTCCCACATTTCAGGATTAACATACTCAGGGTTTTCATTTAAGCTCCTTTCTCAAACAACCCCCAGGCAACTCTTTTTCTTTCAACTGGATTGTTTAGGTTTATCAGTAAGAACGTGCATGTCTTTGTGTCACTGGTTTGAAGATATCTCACCGATGATTTGGTGGTGGTCCCTGACCTTGCCAGCCACCAAGATGTTGTAGTTTACTGTTGAGTTCATTTATAATGCTGGCCTTGACATTGGAGAGAGGAGAGTTGAGACGACGATCCATAAATGCTGGAATCTTCACTGCAGTGTCACCTCCTCTACCCTGTTCCTGCTCTTCCTCTTCCCTTGACCTATACATGTTGGGAGCAGCACTAGCCTGCCGCTGTAGCTGTGGTCCAGTGCGGCCATTCTCTGTGTGTGAGTGATATTTTGGCATATTGTGAGTGTGCATATGTGGCAGGTTTGGAGGTCTGGGTTTATGCATGTGTGGTTTGTGTTTGGGAGGGAATTTATCTGTGCGAGAAAGAGATGAATCCAGGGACACTCTTCGGTCTCCTTTAAATCCATCCCCAACTAGACCGCTCTCCATGCTTTCTCTTCGTCTTCCTTCCCTCTGTTTTACTTGGCCTCCTTCTCGTTCCCTTCTATCTCCATAGTTTTCCATGTGGTGGTCGCTGCTGCTGTGACTGTCCAGTTCCTCAATCCCAGAATCCACTACAGCCTCTGACCACTCACGTCCTTTAAGTGCTGTAGGAAGTCGATCACCTGCAATGACTGATGTACTTTCCAAAGGCATTGTTGTGGTGACAGTCATTACGGCCGCAGTTGCGGCCATGGTGGAATAGGGCATAGAAACATTAGTATGTCCTTGCTGAGGGTAGAAAAGTGGGAGAGGCCGATGCAGCGACATGGGGTCAGATGTGGTGGCTTGAGCAGAAGGGGAACTGGAAGAAGGGAAAATCTGAGGAGATGGCAGGGACGGGGAGAGAGCAGACTGAGTCAGATTGGCCACCTCACTGTCATAAGAGGTGAGACTAGAAGCAGCAGAGTCTCCCGCTTGTGGTGAGGGTAAAGGTTGGGAGGTTGGGTGCTGGGAATAGCCAGAGGGTTGCGAATGAGGTGGGTTTCCTGGAGGTATTTTAGGACACAGCTGTGGAGGGGGAATTAAAGGATTTGGTGGGAAAAGATATGGATGTACCACAGCAGAAGGATGGACGGGTGCTTGCTGTGAGTCAGCCTGCGTGTTGTCTGGTAGGGACATAGTGTCTTGCGGGGGTTTGGAAAGTGTTTGCAGAGACTGTTGCTCCTTGAGTGGCTGAGATCCTGACAGCTCCTTCTGTTGTTGTTGTTGTTGATTATATTCTGTTGCTCCTTGGGTGTCTATTCCCATTCCATTTGCAAACTGTATAGGAGGAGGTAGGGGTTCGGCAAACACAAATTCATCGTCCACATCCACAGATGGAGCAGGTGGTGGAAGCATCATAACATCACCACCTTCTCCAACCCCAAGATGTGTCCCTCTCTTTGCATCCTTTTCTCCCTCTTTCTCTATTCCAGTCTCTCCTACCTTCTGTCCTCCCCTGTTGTCCTGGGAATTGCTGGTGGGACTTTTATCAGCAGTATTGAGTTCACTCTCCTTACCTGGGAAGGATTGCCTGCGGGGAGGAGGCTTGGGAGGTATCCTCTTGTGCCCTTCCCTCTCTCGATCCCGCAGGTAAGTGTGGTACTGATTGGATCTGTTGTCCCTGTCCTGATGGTGAGACTGATACTGTCCAGCTTGATTTTCTGTAAACCGCACCTTTGGTGCCACTCTATCTTCTCTATCTCCAATGTTCTGCTCATTCCATTCCAAGCTCCCTGTCCCACCACCAGTCAGTCGAAGCATTCGAGGAGACTGGGGCCGGCTCTGTGCCACTGGCCCACCTGTTGTTGGAGAGGCACCACTAAGGTAGAGTGAGGTGTGTGATTGGTAGATATAGAACGGAGGAACAGGCTTTTGGTTTGGAGTGGAGACCGCAGATGGAAAACCTCCAGCGCTGGACATCTGTCGACCGAATTGGCGTTCATCCCGACGTGTACGGCGGTCATCTTTCAGTGCTCGCTCGCGAGCTGCCAGCGCAAGTCCAAGCGGGCTTGTTGGATCTAGAACCTTCCCTGTCAATGGGTGGATGAAGGTAGTGGCTTGATGAGGTGTAGCTGATGCATACTGCGGCAACCCAAATGCAGGTGGCATGCTTAAGGCATCACCAGAGATCAGTCCCTCATCAATAGACTTTGAAGGGCGCAAGCGAGCAGAGGTGCTAGCCTCTAGTGAAGTCTGAGCGGACTCCTGCTCATCTAACATGTCCTCCTCAGACGAGTAGTAGAATGAGGTGCTTCTCCGACGGGAATCACGAAAGCGTTCACGTTCCCGCTGTGCTGTGCTCTTGCCCAGTGTTTCCATTTTTGCAGGGATGATAGGTGGTGGAGGTGGAGTAGGCGTCGGAGCCATGACCGGGTTCTGAGGCTTCCCCTCGTCTTGCTCTTCATTATTTTCAGGAGATGGTTCTGTATCTTCACTGCTTGCACGGCTACTGTGCCCAGAGCTGCTTGTAGATGGCGCTTTAACAATAATCGTCGGAATTGAAATGGAGCTTTTCTCTAGCTTTTCTCTTCCTGTTGTCTCCTCCACCTTCCGCTGCTTCACCAACAGCCCTTTCCCACCCTGCCGACCAGCGATCTTGGCCACCGCTGGCGCTTGGTTGCGCTGTGCGGTGGACTGTTTGGAACCCACATCAGAGGGAGGCGTGGCATTGCTATAGCCTCGCCTCAGGCCACCCATTCGCGCTCCACTCGTCTTGCTGGTATCAGTTTCAGCCTGCAAAACAATATTTGTAAGTCTTAATGCACTTTCAAAGTTTTTTTTAATTCGGTCATCATTTACTTTCCCTTCACTTGTTCCAAACCAGTCTGACTTTTTTTCTTGTGCTGAACACAAAAGAAGATATTTTGAAGAAAAAAATCTGTAAACATTGACTTCCTTAGTGTTTGTTTTGCTGACTCAATGGTTACAGGTTTCTAGCTTTCTTCAAAGTATCTTCTGTAGTGTTCAACACAAGAAAGAACTCAAGCACTTTGGAAGCACTTGACGGTGAGTAAACTCTGAGTTAATGTTCATTTTTGGGTGAACAATCCCAATAAAGCAATATTCTTTTACCACATCTGGAGCCAGTTGTATTAAGCTCTTACCCTGCGGTTGGGTGGGACCTTGTGTTGTGTCTGGCCATGAGGCAGGTGGTGTGATGGAGGCAAAGGAGGGACAGCAAAAAAATGAGTAGGTGCTGCTCTCCTGTCTGTGTGGCCGCCTGCAGAGAGGGGCGGCTCAGGCGCTGAGGTGTCGGGTGGAGGGGGAATGTCCTCAGGTCCAGGCACAGAAAGACTACGGGACAGCTTCATAGTAGGAGGATGGAGATGCACCCTCTCCTCCTCTGTCACTCCTTTGGATGGAACACCAAGGGTAAGTAAACGAAAAATAAAACTATTGATTAAAAAAAAACTTTTAAAACATTAAAACTAACTGAATCTAACAACAGTCACTGAAAGACTTATAAATTAGCATAAAATAATGTTTTTCAGAATTAATTAGCACTAATTCTATGGTGAAAAATCGAAGATGTTGCTGTTTAGACAACCACCAGTAGATGGCGTTTTTACAGCCCAACACATTGTTTTATTTGCCTAAAAATGAAGTCTAGATACACTATATTTAATATAAAGAAGATCATCTTAATTCTTCATACTTTCATTGCTATTTAAGTTGCATTTGTGTATTTTTGCATTCAGTGGCATAGTTTAAACTATGGTTTTACTTTTATAACTAGGTTTGCACAAGATGTGATGTAAGCTGTGGAAAGAAAAAAATTTGCTCTGGTGACGGTGGACATATTCTGTTCACTCTGATTAACTATAATTTCTAAAACTAAATATATAAAAACTACATAGAAATTGAAATATCACAAAATTATTAAAAAAAATTTTAAATAGTATGAAAATAAAATGTAAAAAATGCACAACTACAACAACCTTGCACAACCAACACAATCCCACGGCAATTCGTAACTTTTTCATTTAGTGGCTAATTCGTATGAATTCGTACGATCTAATTCGTACAATTTAGTACGATTTGCTCATCCCCCAATGACGGTTGGGTTTAGGGATGGGGTTAGGTGCCACGCCTCCTTTTTAAAATCGTACAATTTCTTACGACTGAACTCGTACGAGTTCGTACGAATTAGCCACTAAACTGCCAAAACGTAAAATACTTACGTTTTCTCGTGAGATCAGGCTGGTGCACATAGAGAATTACATGAAATTAGCAGTGTGAAGATTTTCTGCAGTTATTCTCACCCATGGATTTCTGACGCATCATCATTGCACGTTGAGTTGAATGGCCTGATGAAAACTGGGCTTGATTATAACCATACCCAGACCCTGATGACATCATGCCAACACCTGATTGTTCAAAAGTTTGCTGTAACAGAAGATTAACGGGATAGAATATTTACAAATTTCCTTGCTGACTAATGAAACATGGCTCTACTTCAGTCACCATATCTACTGTTCACATTAACTTCTTGAAATTGTACTTTATCAGCAGGGAAGTTGCAGTACTGTTAGGCTCAATACCTAAGATCAATTTTAAAAATGCAAATGCTCATTCCTAGCAATATGTTATATACTTCTTTATTATTATTATAATTATTATTATTATAAATCACGCTTCAAAGCTGTACATTTCTAGTGGGTTGGGTAGAAAATTATTTTAATCGGGTAGTGGGTGAACAAAGGGTGAATGCGATAAGAGCGGTCGGATGCGGAATAAAGCCTTGCGGGAGCAAGACAAAAAGTATTAGTCCTGCGCAGACCTCTAAACTGCAGTTTCTTTTTTGTTAACAGCTAGTCATGTAGCCAAACACTTTTTCAAAAGTTACTGTAATTTAAAACTCGACAGTCACATAAGTACACTGCAAAAAAAAAAAGCTTTTCTTGCTTTAAGTTTTGTCTTGTTTTCATTCCAAATATCTAAAAAATTTTAAATCAAGAAGCATTTTTTAGACTAACAAAAACTTTTGTCTAGCTTTCAGATATGAAAAGTCAGAAGTAAATGAGCTTTCAATTATTTATTCATTATTTTCGGCTTAGTCGCTTTATTAATCTGGGGTTGCCACAGTGGAATGAACCACCAACTTATCCAGCATATGTTTTTACGCAGCGGAAGCCCTTCCGGCTGCAACCCATCACTGTGAAACACACACACACTCATTCACACACACACTCATACACTACGATCAATTTTAACATATCCAATTCACCTGTCCCGCATGTCTTTGGAGTTGAGGGGGAAACCGGAGCACCCGGAGGAAACCCACGCAAGCATGGGGAGAACATGCAAACTCCACACAGAAACACCAACTGACCCAGCTCGAACCAGCGACCTTCATACTGTGAGGCGAACTCACTACACCATTACGTTGCACAGCTTTTAATTAAAACAAGCTAAATAATCTGCCAATAGGGTCAAAGTTAAATAATCTCATGTCAAGATTGGGACGAGATTATTTTTCTTAGCCAATGGCAGGTTATTTGGCTTGTACTAAGGAAAAGTTAGCTTGTTTTGGGCTCATTATTTCTTAAAAACCAACCCACGCTTTTCTAGTAAATGTTTCTAGATTTAAGAACGTTTAAATATTTGGGATCGAAACAAGACGAAACCTCTAAGTAAGAAAGCATTTTACAGTGTAGCTTCTTCCCCGGTGTTGAATTGCGGTGTTATTCAGAACAGAGATACTGAAATGGAGATGTTACCTCATTAGTGTTAAAGCCCTTGTTTCGTTCTTTCTTGCCCCCGTGACCTCTGTGACCCTGAGAGTCTGATGTGCTAATTGTCTGCTGAGCAGCGGCTAGAATCTCGTCCAGCTTATCTGGAGAACAAAATGAGCAAAAACACAAGATTATTCGTAGTATGTGATAAATCATGAAGCTTTATTTGTTTATTAATTCAAACAGACTGTCATGTTGCCGTTTATATCCATTGTTACACATTACAAAAGAAAACAGCATGGAATGTGATGAATTTATACTTATCATAAATGAAAAGGTGAAGTTTCTTACTAAGGGCCATTTGATAGACGCTCTTCTTCTTTTCTGGAGCTTGAGAGCTCTCTGTGTGATCTGAAAATAGAGAAAAATCACATAAAATTATACATGTCAGGGCTCAACAATAAGGACTGCCCGGTGGCCTGGGGCCAGCGTGAAAGACGCTCGGGACAGTAGACAGGATTGTTACTGGCCCCTATCGGCCAGTAACGGTGAGCATGCTATTCTTTTTGTAACATAACAACAAGTACAGCGAAAAGATGGCAACATCTAACTATGAGGCTAAAAGAAAACGTCAGTTTCTAAAGTCTTGGAAGCAGACAATTACATGGGTACAAAATTAAGAAACTGAAAAAAAGAACAACAAAAAAAAAAAAGGTTTGGCAAGCCATTTTTAGAAAAAAATTTAGAAATTAGAAATGCAATAAAATACCAGCACATTTTTCATACTGCTCTTTCGTTTGCATAAAATCAAACTAATTTTGCTCATTATACATTTATTAACATTTTTTAAATGTTTAAATTCTCGATTCATGGACATTATTTTGCCACATTTTTTAAAATATAAAGAAATAGCTATTAACCTTTTTTTTTTTTTTTTTTGGTGGGGCCAGTGAAAATTTTGGCAGGGCAAGTAAAAACCTTAACCACTGGCCCAATCGGCTCCATTCATTCATTCATTCATTTTCCTTCAGCTTAGTCTCTTATTTATCACGGGTCGCCACACCGGAATGAACCATCAACTATTCTGGCATGTTTTATGCAGTGGATGCCCTTCCGGCCGCAAACGAGTACTGGGAAACACCCATACACTCTCACATTCACACACACACGCATACACCAAGGGCCAATTTAGTTTATCCAATTCACCTAAAGCGCATGTGTTTGGACTGTGGGGGAAACCAGAGCACCCGGAAATCCATGCCACATGGAGAGAACATGCAAACTCCACACAGAAAAGCCAACTGACTCAGCTGGAGCTCAAACCAGCAACCTTCTAGCTGTGAGGCCACAGTGCTAACCACTGAGCCACCGTAACGTTCATTCTTTTTGAAATAAAGTGCTTTTAAACAGAGAAAGGAAATATTTCACAGTATATGTTCTGAAGAAGGTTTTATTTCTTTTTGTCTGACAAGAATAAAAGTAGTTTGTAGGATAATATGTGATCCTTGTGTACTTTTAGGGATGTTTTCATCCACTCTGGACTGATTTTGAGACTTAATTTGGCCACAAGTTTCAGCACATGGAGTGATTTTTGGTGACAAATTTTATGTTGACATATATTTTGGGAAAACTCAAAACTCAACAACACACTGTGCAAACTGACTACACTTTCGTTATGTTGGTGGCTGGTTTAGCCCCATTGACTTCCATTATAATGATATTTATTGATTGCAATGCCATGACAGTATATAATCATGCATTCTTGATTGCTGCTGGTTTTCCCTTTTAGGAAGAGGTACAGTTTTAAAGTCGCATGGTTGATCATCAATTGCAGTGCAAAAAAGCTTTATTTCTTAGTTATAAGTTATAGGAAGTATAGTGTGTGTGTGTGTGTGTGTGTGTGTGTGTGTGTGTGTGTGTGACCTTTGCAAACTTGTCTTGATATATCTGAGAAAATAAAAATAAAGACTATTTACCAGAGGTCGCCCTAGTGGAATGAATGGCCAACTCATTCATTCATTTTCTTGTCGGCTTAGTCCCTTTATAAATCTGTGGTCGCCACAGCGGAATGAACCGCCAACTTATCCAGAGCGTTTTTATGCAGCGGATGCCCTTCCAGCCGCAACCCATCCCTGAGAAACTCACTCACACACTACGGACAATTTAGCCAACCCAATTCACCTGTTCCGCATGTGTTTGGACTGTGGGGGAAACCAGAGCACCCGGAGGAAACCCACGCGAACGCAGGGAGAACATGCAAACACACAGAAACGCCAACTGAGCCGAGGATCGAACCAGCGACCTTCTTGCTGTGAGGCAACAGCACTACCTACTGCGCCACTACATCGCCCATAAGTGATATTTACATACATAAAATGAAAAAAATATATATCTTGTTACCAGGTTTCTTCTTCCACGGTGAGGCAGCTGTAACAGGGGATACATACCATTAAATATGCAGTAATGTTCCACAGGTGCACAGTTTACTGAGGCGATGTAATATATACTCATATTTAGCTGTCATTTGTCTCCTTTTAAATGATTCCCCTGTAACTGCAAAACATAAGCAGCAAGTGTTTTCTCAAGTTTGCAGTCCATTTGGAGTTGTCATGGAAACAAACTCAGAGGAGGACTGACAGCCAACAAACATTAGAACGTTTTCATTGCCACTAACAAGAAACAAATTTTATAACCAATATATCCAAATAGCATACTGTTGCCTAATGTTTTAAATGCACCGCCGCCTCAGGTTAACAATGTTCTTACTATTAATACAACAGCCAATATTAGCTAATAAAAGGACATTAGAAACATTTCATACGAGAAGCCTGAGTAACGTTTATATGAAATTTAAGTTATTTTCATTTCACACTTAAGTCTGAAGGAAAACATGAGAAAAAAAATGCATTAAAGAATGAACATGGAGAAAAGACTTTACAAAGACATAGAAAAACATAAAGATGTATTAACTTTGATAACTTGTTAAGTGGTCTCTTAATACTTTTCAAAGCTGTATGTGTGTGTGTTTATTAGGGATGTAACAATATTGTAAATACCGTCATACCGCAATAGTAATTTTTTTCGATATTACCGTAGGCGCATGACTCAATAAAACTATATTTCTGAGAAAAGTTTGCTTAGGCGAATGAAGCGAACAGGAGGTAGCGGGAACTACAATTCCCATCAGCCTAGGCGTGGCCATCATCCCTTGCGGTCTGTTGGCACTACAGATCCAGTAATGCGGAAATGGAGTGTGCTGCTAGTAGCGGGGAAGAAAAAGAGCAGGAAATCATCAAACCTAAAGCGTGTTTTAAATCGGATGTGTGGAAGCATTTCGGTTTCTTTCTAAAAAGATACGAAAAAGGAGAAAAGGTGACAGACAAAGAAAAAAAACAGTATGCAGGCTCTGCCAGACTGTGGTGAAATATAAGTCGGGGAATACGACTAAAAACAGTCATGGGGACTGCAGAACACAGCACACTTGTTAGATTGATGCAGACATTAGCCCCTTTCACACATACAGACCTTTCCGTAAAATTGCCGGCAATTTTACGGAAAGTGTGTATGTGTGGAAAGTGTGTATGTGTGAACAGGTCCTTTTTGAAAATACCGGTAAATTCGTTCTGGCTATTTTCCGGAAAGAGAAGTTGTAAGATTACCGGCAATTTGCCGGAATGCTGCGCTGTGTAAATGCAGAAGGATGATTGCCGTAATAAGCGCGTGCACGTCTAGAACGTGCTGACGTGAGACGTCTGCTTTAGCCAATCAGAACAGTCAGACGCATTTACGTCCGCGCGGTTTGTGAGAATAAAAGCCTTTCAATATTTTTCCAGACACATTTAGCTGCTAGAAGTTAGTCAGATCACGTTTATATGTTCTTCTTAATGCCAACTGTGTAAATAATCATCGATGAGATGCTTATGATAAGCCGCTGTTTGTTTACCTTCAAGCTTTGCGTGTGCCTGTGAAACAGCCTGTGAGTGCCTGCACACGCACATATTATGAACATCTCGACATGCGAAAGTGATCCTGCGAAAGTTGTTCACAATATTGATCATCCACAGAGTTTGTAATTTAGTCAAATGTTTACAAATACAAGCGCAGCCGTTTAAAGCTCATTTGTGGTGAATGATGTCAGAATTTACCGGTATTTTGGAATGGATGTGTGAATGCTCTTTTCCGGAAAATTTCCGTAATGTCCTCGCCTGTGTGAACAGCGCTATTTTGAATATACCGGTAAAGTCGTTCCGGAAATTTTCCAGATATTTACCGTTATCACTGTGTGAAAGAGGCTATTGACTTGTACCGCAAAGAGACCTCTATCTCACTCATGGTTTGTCCTCTCAAGTGGTGGAAAGACAATGCACAACGTTACCCACTGCTGTCAACCTTGGCCTTATCAATTCTCTCTGTCCCAGAAACCTCAGTCCCAAATGAGAGAGGTTTTTTCTGTTGCAGGGGACATGCCCAGAGATCTCAGCTTTTACCAGATTATAGTTATATGATAATTCTCCTTAAAAAGCCCATCTCTTTCTAAGTGAGTGAGTGAGTGATTAAATGTTGAATGTGATGAGTTTTCAACAATACTAAATTGAAAATGTATTTTTTTTTATATGGTTTAATAGTTTTTTGTTATTAAAATTGAAAAATTTAAGTTCCTGTTTCGAAACTTACAGATAGATGGCTGATTTGTATGTCATTGATATGTTCAGAGCTAAGGTAAATAAACACTTTTGGCTCTTTTTTCGAGTCTTTTCATTAGTTTTGTTTTTCCTGTAAATTATTCAATAAATACCGTACCGTGCCATTCATACCGAGGTATTACCGTACCGTGAAATTCTGATACTGTTACATCCCTAGTGTTTATACTAACATATATAGATATACAGTGCTCAGCAGAAATAAAATAAATATTGAATATTTTTTAAATGAATATCCTGGGCATCATGGTGGTGCAGTGAGTAGCACGATCACCTAACAGCAAGAAGGTCTCTTGTTCGAGCCCCGGTTGGGTCAGTGGCATTTCTGTGTGGAGTTTGCATGTCCTCCCTGTGTTCGTGTGGGTTTCCTCTGGGTGCTCTGGTTTTCCCCCACAAGTCCAAAAACATGTGCGATATGTGAATTGACTAAGCTGAGTTGGTTGTAGTGTATGGGTGTTATGCAGTGTTGGGTTGCGGCTGGAAAGGCATTCACTCCATAAAACATATGCCGGATAAGTTGGCGGTTTATTCAGCTGTGGCGACTCCTGCCAAATAAAAGGACTAAGCTGAAAAGAAAATGAATGAATGAATAACCTTTTTAATTTCTCAGGGAATATTAACAATGTATTTTAAACAGTTATATCAATGAGCGGCACGGTGACTTAGTGGTTACCACTGGGGCCTCACAGCAAGAAGGTCGCTGGTTCAAGTGCCAGCCGGGCCAGTTGGCATAATTGCAAGTGTGTTAAATTTAGAGAGAAAAAAAATTGGTCACGTCATCAGAAATTCTTTACCGGGACAAGATAAAAATTATATATATATATTAGTTGAAGTCAGAATTATTAGTCCCCCTGTATTAGTAGCCCCACCTGTTTATTTTCTTCCCTAATTTCTGTTTATCGGAGAGCAGACTTTTTCAACAAATTTCTTAACATAAAAGTTTTAATAACTCATCTCTAATAACTGATTTATTTAATCTTTGTCATGATGACAGTAAATAATATTTGACTAGATATTTTTCAAGACACTTCTACACAGCTTAAAGTGACATTTAAAGGCTTAACTAGGTTAATTAGGATAACTAGGCAGGTTAGGGGAATTAGGCAAGTTATTGTATAATGATGGTTTGTTCTGTAGACTATCAAACAAAAATATAGCTTAAAGGGGCTAATAATTTTGACCTTAAAATAATTTTTAAAAAAATTAAAAACTGCTTTTATTCTAGCCAAAATGAATCAAATAAGACTTTCTCCAGAAGAAAAAATATTATCAGACATACTGTGAAAATTTCCTCACTCTGTTAAACATAATTTGGGAAATATTTAAAAATAGAAAAAAAAATTAAAAGGGGGACTAATAATTCTGACTTCAACTGTATGTTGCGTGTGGCGTTCACTCCTGCCCATAATTATAATTTCAATTGATCTTGTTTGTCTTTTTACCCATTTTCAGTTTTCTGTTCGTTTATGTAGTGGCGTCAGGCCTTTAGAACAGACTGAAGCCGACTCCTCGTCATCCCTCATTTCTCCACAATTTTTGACGGCTTTATTGTTGTGTTCTTCTTTATACTTTGCTTTTGATATTTGATTGGAGTGGGGAGTTCTAACCTGTTTGGTTGTTATTCATTATGCTGTTAGGCTCCCCATCTCTTGCTATTTTGGATTGTTCTGTTGGTTATGTTCATATATAGTTTAGTTGGAGCACTTTGGCTGTTGTTTATTATGTTACGTTGTCATGAGACATATTTAAATAGGGACCGTTACAATATCTAAAT
This sequence comes from Danio rerio, assembly GCF_052040795.2. Classification (NCBI taxonomy): domain Eukaryota; kingdom Metazoa; phylum Chordata; class Actinopteri; order Cypriniformes; family Danionidae; genus Danio; species Danio rerio. The sequence continues at coordinate 41,286,227 of NC_141044.1, forward strand.
ATATAGTCATTTTAAGTTTATGCTTATATTTGGACTTTTTTAAAATGAGATAAAATTATAGACAGTGAGAAAGTATAAGATTCACTGTTATTTTATTAAAAATATATTCATTCATTCATTTTCTTTTCAGCTTAGCTTATTAATCTGGGGTCACCACAGTTGAATGAATTGCCAACTTATCCAGCATATGTTTTACGCAGCGGATGCCCTTCCGGCTGCAACCCATTGCTGGGAAACATTCATACAATCACATTCACACACTTACACTATGGACTATTTTGTTTACTCAATTCACCTATACCATGTCTTTGGACATGTGTGGGGGAAGCTGGAGCAACCAGAGGAAACCCACGCCAATGCGGGGAGAACATGCAAACTCCACACAGAAATGCCAACTGACCCAGCCGAGGCTCGAACTAGCGACCTTCTTGCTGTGAGGCGACAACACTACCTACTGCGCCACCGTGCTGCAGGTTAAAATGTATGTTAAGTAAAAAAATATTATTTATGTTGTTCATGCAGTTTGTGGGTCACAGATGTTGATTTATGATTATTATTAATTTATTATGATTATAATTCTTATAAAGAACAGCAGAATCTCCAAGAAATGGGTATGGACAAGAAAATTGTATGTGAGAGCTGCTACTCATTCCATTACTTTTGCTTCATAAGAAAAAAAAAAAAGATATCAACCCTTGCTATGACAATGATGTCAGATGTGCAGACATGATACCCCAGACTTAGGGTGGTTAATGAAGACAGAAGTTTTATTTATGAACGCTCCTTTAAACACTTTTCAGCACTACACTATGACATCTGTACATTGTGTCTTTGTGCAGGTAAAATTAGTGCAGGATTTTTTTTAGGACAGCCTGTTTATAACTGTTTATAGGTTTTTCTGAACCTGAAAATATTAAATGTTTATTTAAAGCTATGTTTCTTCATTATTTATATTAAGAAATGCTCTTCATACTTGTATTTTATGTAGCATAACAATATTGTGGCATTTAAGGAGAAAATAAAATTGTATGCGCTCCTAAATCTTATTGATTAGGAGCGCACGTGCTCCTAATAAAAAATGTTACCGTAGAGCCCTGGAATAGATAAAACATTTCAATTATTATTAGTTGCTGCAATAGTTCTGTGTTTCTGTTCATTTTTTTTTCTTTTTTAAAATAGTTTTTAATATGTCACCAGCATAATCAATAGTGTGCAAATTTTTTGTAGTGTGATTTTAAGTTAATTTGTTAAGTTAATTCCAGTTCTGGCTTTGGTACTGATTAATCTAATGAATATTAAACACAAATATCTACAGTAAGTGGATGGCATCCAATGGAAATTATTCATTTAAAAGAGAGATCTGTAAGGGGTGTACTCATATGCTGGGCACTGTATACACACACACACGTACACACACACGTACACACACACAAATAGAAATGCATTATTATATAAAGTATATAAATAGACAGAGAGAGAAAGAATGAGTAAACTATTTTCATAAATTGTTTGTCGATGTATTTAAATTCTACTGTGAAATTTCCTCACTAGTTTTATTCTAATATAATCTTAGTCTTATATATAATCTTGATTTTTAATAACGACATTAAATTGCACATACCTTTCTCAACTGTATGCAAAACACAGAAAAGGAGAGAAAAACAAACAAACAAATCATCATTCAAAAATAAAAACATCATTTGTCATTGTGTTTGGTGAGAGACTTCATGTCCTGAATGCATATACACTTGAAGTCAAAATGATTCGCCCTCCTGTGATCTTTCAACTATTTTCTAAATAATGTTAAACAGATTCAGGAACTTTTCACAATATTTCCTATAATATTTTTTCTTCTGGATAAAGACTTTTTTGTTTTATTTCGGCAAGAAAAAAAGCCGTTTTTATTTTTATTTAAATCATTTTAAGGTCAATATTATTAGCCTTTTAAGCAATATTTGTTTTGGATTGTCAACAGAACAAACCACTGTTTTACAATAGCCTCTGTTCACACATACAGACAATATCTTAGGTCTGTATGTGTGAACAGGGCTTTTTTGAATAAAATACCAGTAAATTAATTTGGGATGTTTTCCAGAAAGAGAACTAGTGACATTACCGGTAATTTGCCGGAATGCTGCGCTGTGTGAACACAGAAGGAAGATTGCCAGAAAGAGCGTGTTCACGTCTAGAACGCGCTAACGTGAGACGTATACTCCAGTCAATCAGAACACTCACACATTAACATCCACATGTTTATAAAAATAAAAGCATTGGAATATTTTTCCAGACACATTTATCTGCAAGATGTTAGTCAGATAATGTTTCTATGTTCCTTCTTAATGCCAACTGTGTAAAAAATGATTGATAAAATGCTTATGATAAACTGCTGTTTCTTTACCTTCAAGCTCTGCTTCAGTTGCTTGACGCGTGTGCACGTGAAGCAGTTAGTGAGCGCCAGCACACACACATATTATCTACATCTCGACACGCGAAAGTGTTCCTCCATATATTTTCATCGCAATTGCTCACAATACTTATCCATCCACAAAATTTGTAATGTCGTCAAATGTGTAAACATTTAGCTGCGGTTCGCACTTCTGCCTTTGGTGGTCTCTGACCCCTTCTATGTTAACACATACGAGCGTAGCTGTTTAGAGTTCATTTCTGGTTTATTATTTCAGAATATACCGGTATTGTCAACCCGGGCTCATTGTGGAAACGTAGCCCCGCGGACGTTTCTGCGGACAGCGAGATACGTCCCGGGTGGTACGTTTTCGAGCGGTTTTTGTTTTCGCGGATCCGCAAGAGGCCACTTTTTCGCGTCTCGGGCGCCTCTCGGGAGCACGCGCCGTTCGCGCCCGCGCTGTTCTCACGTGAAAAGCTGCCGGATCGGCCGACCCGGCCGCCCTCCTCTTCCTCCTCCTCCTCCTCCTCCTTCCCTAAACTCAAGCGACGGTTTGCAAAAGCCGTCCAGAAAAAAAAAAGCAAAAGCCCTCATCTTCGATTTCGACCACGTTTTCGGATCCCGCCGCATTCTCGCCCTTATTTTTCGGATTCTTTTTTTCATCTTACCTGATTTCTGGAACCACTGTTCCCCGGACTCGATCCCGGTCGATCTCCTACGGGACCTCCGCTCCGCCGACGTAACGCAGTGAGCTAAGCGGACAAACTGGTTGCATCGGGAAAGCCCTCCACTCGGAGGCGAGCCGTCGCACGAAGAGGAGGAGCGGAGCGGCGCCACACCGCCCCGCAGCGTTCGCTTGAAAAAAACTAAACGCGGCCGTACGTACCTCCGGCCACATAAATCACGGTCTCCAGAAACGTCCGCGGGGCTACGTTTCCAGAATGAGCTTGGGTTGGGTATTGTGAATGGGAAAAATTCCAGAATGTCCTCGCCTATGTGAACAGCGCTTTTTTTTTTAATATACCTGTAAAGTCGTTCTGGTAATTTTCCGGATATTTACCAGAATCGCTGTGTGAAAGGGCCTATTGACTTGCCTAAATACCCTAACTTGCCTAATTAACCTAATTAAGCCTTTAAATGTCACTTTAAGCTGAATACTAGTATCTTGAAAGATATCTAGTCACATATTATGTGCTGTCATCATGACAAAGATTAAATAAATCAGTGATTAGAAATAATAATAAACAGGGAGGCTAATAATTCAGGAGGTCTAACAATCCTGACTTCAACTGTGGGTGTATGCGAGGTGCGTTTATGTGTTTGTAAGCGTGTACCCATCTCCTCCAGTTCTGAAGTCATGGATTTGGAGCGTATCGCTATAGCCGGAGGGGTCAGCCGCTTACTTTGCTGGGGAACTAAAGAAAGAGAAAGCTTTGGTAAATCAAATCAAAAAACATGCTGCAGTGCCATTCATTCAGACTCCCACAGACCAATTCACAGTTAAAAACAGTCTCTGACCTTTCTTCTTAGGCATTTCCTCCATCTCTGGATTTCGTGCTACCATGACGACCTTCACCATCAGACTGTTCCCTCCCTGGCGAATCATGTTCACCACCTGCCTGTGGCCCACCTTCACTACATTGATCCCATTCACCTGCCAAAATACAGCCGTCGTGAACACGCTATTCTGTTGAGTCTAAAGCAGTGCTGGAAAGAGCGCTGAAAAATCACACTCTAGCAAAGGTACCATTATTCTTACTTTTAAAGCACACATAAAAATCGAAACTAGCCCTATTGATTTTGTTAGCTCACATTTCTGGTTTTGTGGTGAACAATTCATCTGTGCATGTCATTAAGGAAAGAAAAATTAAATAAATGAAGTTTCACAAACTAATTTCGAGAGGAGCACGTGATATGTATGACTGCAGCTGGCCACTCATCTATACTCATTGGCTAGCCAATCGGATTGATCCAAACTCACTATAAGTAACCTAGCTAAGAACTACTCCCTTACCTTCGTTTTCTGAAGAAACCCCCCATCCATCCACTATCTCCGAGCTCAGGGTTCTCTCCCGGGACAGCATGCCAAGCCTGCCAACTTGCTAACAAGTTGTCAAATAGTATCTAAGTGTGAACTCTTGAAACCAAATGAAATATGAAAATGCACTTACAAATAGGGTTGTCGCAATACCACTAAATTATGTTAATAAGACTATACCACCTGAAATATCATGGTAGGGATGGGGAGTCGACTCTAAAAAGAGTTGATTCCTCGTCTCTCAATGGAATAAGTACCGGAGTCGACTCCAGGACAGGAATCAACTCCCAGAGTCGAGTCTGTTTTTTCAAATCCTCCTGAATGAAGCAGTTACATGCTACAGTTTTAATGCTCCTTTCTGAGCACGATGAACACCCAAGGCGCCCAGTTTAAATGCATGATCACAAGTTTTACGCTTTTTAATTTCGCGACCGCCAGCATTCTACACTGTAAAAAATAATTCCGTAAAATTTACGGTAAAAAAAACAGCAGCTGTGGTTGCCAGTACTTTACCGTTAAAAACACAGTACAAACCATAAAAGTAATTTTTCATTTTTACGGTAAATTGCCGTATTTTATTAATTTATAGAGGTAAAATGTCTGTAGTTTGAATGATCAACATTTACACATCTTTTGTTAAACAGTTAGACACGTTAGCACACCCACATGCAGATGGTGATGAGGAAGTTACATAATGAACCAATGCTCATCACAATCAACTTTCCCCACAAGCAGAAAAGAGTATCAGCATATAGAAGGTGCTCAGTGTCATTCACACAGCTACTAAACACCAGTATGGTAACACGCATAAAATTAAAGTCATGAAATAAACATTGTTTATCAACATTAGATGTAACATAAATCTCTAATGTACATTACCGAGGGGGAAACAACTAAAAAGATCCATAATAATGTCAACCAAATGCATAAAAAGTGATGTGCCATGCAGGGAATTCTGGGAAAGTCAATTTACCTATATTTCGCCTATATTTTAAGGAAAAATACCGTTAACCAGGTTGCGGATTTGTACTGTAGCATTTTTACCGTTGAAATCACGGCCATTTTTTACAGTGTAGGCTATTAAATAGTGCTGCGGGATGAAGTTCGCTTTCATTTTCAAATTCCTATAAAGCAGGTACACCTTTTGCATTTTGGTTTTAAAGCATTTTGGTTCGAATCTGCCTGCGATGTCAAGCTTGCTGAGTTATAAATGAAATATAGCCTGTATACAGTATGTATATGAATCTGGAGCAGATCGGATACTTTTGGCGGATCGATGTCTTCAGTTAGCACTGGAGGTAAAATTATGATCTTATGTTAAGCTATTGGCTGCTGCTATATGCTCAAGTTAATTAATTATTTAACCTATGCATGTTTGATGAAAAAATAAATGAATGAATAAAAACACTGATCATAATGACAAATATAGCCAAGATTAATTTATTGTCACAAAATCTGACAATATATGTGGTCGAGGTTTTGTTTTGGCCCTGAACGCACTTAATTTCCACTTTAATTTATTCTTCAGTTTATTATTTAAACAACTACAAAAATACATCAGGATTATACCAAACGAAATTTGCTTGCAAAAGAGGATTTTTAAATAAAAATATAGCTAGCTGAGGTTAAATGTTCAAAAACTAGGTCTGACTCACTATGCCGTCCCATTAACACAACGTTATTTAATTACAATAATAAACAAATTGTACAAAACAAACAGTGATATTTAAAAGTAAAGTAATGAGACTTTTTGACTTTTAAAAAGCTATTTAAAAAAAAAATTAAATTGTCTTCCACAAACACAAAGCCATTGTTAATGCACCAATTTTTTTCAAAACTCAATTCGTCACTTTTCATTCGATAATATTCATATTCTAAACAAATTCTTGATTCTACAAAACCTTTAAACATAATAATTGCATTAACTTTCTGATCTTCCAAGTCAGCTCTGTATGCCTTCCCTAATTTTGCCTGGCCAATCAGAAAGTTGTAAAAAGTACAAATCTCTTTGTTATTAAAAGAGTACTTGTGACCATAAATGAACATTGTATTTGTGAAATTAAGACTTAACCTGCTAAAAATCCTTTCAAACATATTAAAAAGTGGCAATAATTTAAGACATTGATAAAAAACGGGAGTTTCTGTTTAGGCACACACATGTTGATTTTCACAGAGGCAAAACAAACACAGACGCAGGGGAGAAAGACTGTGTTTACATGTAATCAAATTATTTGACAAATTATTAAATGGTGGACTTTAACTGCAGTTTGGCTCTTTCATTTAGGAACATTTCATTTCATTCATGCCCCTCGTGACAAACGAGATATTTGCTGAAAGCGTGTATTTTTAATGCAATGTTTGTTACCTCACGGCGAATGAGGGAAAAAAAAAACTCCCTATTTCTCGGTAACTTAGGGCCTACTCACACTAAGCCATCCGTACCGTGCCCAGGCCCGGATCGTTTGAGAAGTGTGAGTGCGCTGAATCGGGCTCAAGCACTTGGTTCACTTGGCCGGCCCTGGCCCGGTTGGAAGAGGTGTGCCTGAGCGCGGTTCACTTGGGCTTTGGCACGGTACGCTTCTAGTGTGAGTGCAAAACGTGCCAAAGCCCGAAACTGAAAGCGAGACGTGACTTTTAAGGGACTGTTTAATATGGATTTATTAATCAGTCTTACTGTTGAGTGAACGCAAACTGCCGTAGATTATTAAAGACGCAAACTCCTCACAGCACCACAGCTGCGCACCTTCAGCAGACCTCCTCATTCCTGCAGCACGAGGGCTTTATAATTGTTTATGAGCGCCAAAAGTGGCGGATCTGTTCGCCGAAATATCTGACTGCGTGTCACCGCATCCCTAAGGACTGTTTGGCGAAATATTTGACTGCATGTCACTGCATATCAAACGACTGAAATTATATAACTAGACAAATCTCCACTGTGCTGCTGAGTGAGAGAGTGCTTCTCACTGAACAGCGCAGCATCGATGACGTAAGCGTGCCGAGGCCTGATTGTGGTGTGAGTGCGGGCCGTCGGGGGAGACGGGAGGGGGGACAAGCGTGCTTTGGCTCGGTTCGAGGCAACTGTACCTAGTGTGAGTACGGCCTTAGATGCATCGGTAGGCAGAGTAAGAAAGCCGGGTGTGTTATTCCTGTCACAAAATGCAATGAAAATCCCACACAACGGTAATAGTTGGATTGCAGTGTTTACACGTTTAACTTCGTAGAGCATCATTTACAGCGGACCTTTCAGTCTATAATATTGTAGTGATATTAACATACTGCAAACTAAGTAACCTAGAAATCATTTTACATAATTAACATATTTCTACTGGTTTTTTTTGCAGTAGATTGGATATGGCAGCAAGCTTTTGTAAGCAAAAAAAAAAAAATTTTTTTAATCAAATATTTTTAATTTTACACACATTTTACAATACTGTTTTTACACACTTTTTTAGTGGCTCCATACCTGAGTCACTTACATCTTTACAAACACTATTTAAAAGGCAATTGCATTTAACAATTATAAGAAAGGAAATTTGATTTGCAGCTGAGAGAGAAAGAGATATAGCGAAGGCCAAGTGGGTGTCTAAAGTATTATCATCAGACTGGACTCCAAATGATTCAACATGATTCACGCGGTCCAAATTAACCAGCTGGGAACCGTGAGGTCAAGGTGTTTGCTAACAGGGCAATGTGTCAGAAAAAAATAAATAAAAATAAAAATAATATTTATATATATATATATTTTGCAGTAGCAAAGAATCAAGATGGCAGATACACAGCGCATAAGATGCATGTCATCTCCTCCTCCAGAATCAAATTAAAGTAGGTAACACAAGTATCACGGTGAGGTTTATCACCTCGCTGTAGGTGTGAAGATTTGTTTAGTGTTGGGCTTAACACCTCAAAGACAGGAGACTGTACCGTTAAACTACTTTTGGCTTTCTATCTGTATATATTAAGTGGTTTAACAGGACACAAAAATGATCATCCGATATGCTGTACTCAACATTTACCTACACATTGCATTAGTATATGGTTAACAGTAGAACCCAAACGATTGCTGGTTATTTAGATATCGTAATAAACACATCAACATTGCTCATAAGGCAGTTTTTGCATTATGAATTTACAGTTTTACTCTAAATATTGTTTAAATATATTACTAATAATGTTATTATTATATTACTACCAATAGATGATAAAAAAACATTTACACAGTAGTTTTCATTACACCCTTCACATCTTAGGATTTAAACCCTAGGTATTAAGACTTGTAGTGTCATTCATTCATTCATTTTCGGCTTAGTCCCTTTATTAATCAGGGGTCGCCCCAGCGGGATGAACCATTAACTTATCCAGCATATGTTTTACGCAGCAGAAGCCCTTCCTGCTGCACCCCATCACTGGGAAACATCCATACACACTCAATCACACACACACACTACAGACAATTTGGCTTACCCAATTCCCCAATAGCGCATGTATTTGGACTTGTGGGGGAAATCGGAGCACCCGGAGGAAACCCACGCGAACACAGGGAGAACATGCAAACTCCACACAGAAATGCCAACTGACCCAGCCGAGGCTCGAACCAGCGACCTTCTTGCTGTGAGGCGACAGCACTACCTGCTGCGCCACCACGTCGCCGAATTTGTATGCATTAATATAATGTAAATAATGCCTCTTTGCAAAAGATGTAGAAAAAAGCACAACATATTTACGTTATTCAAAGAAATTCACTTTTGTTTTTGGACCATGGAGCAAAAAAAAAGCCATTGTCTTTTCATGATGTCCGCCTATGGCGCTCCATCTGTTTCTCCACCAAATACAAACACAAGCGCAGCCGTTTAGAGGTAATTTCTGGTGAATTAATTTACATATATTTAGATATACATATTACAATTCCACATATTTTAGAAAGAGGCGTCGTTTACATTGCATTAAGGCATACAAGTCTTGATACCTATGGTTTTCTTTAAGACGTGAAGGTTGTCAATTATTTAAACTATTTGTTTATTTTTGATGATGGAATAGACTTGATAGATGGAGTAGACTCTTTTACAACGACTTACTTGGGAAATATAGCAGCCAACTTAATGGTAAAAGACATATGTTTATTAAAAGATCTTCTAGCAACCAGCAGGAAAACTGTAGTGTAACTCAAAAGTGGCTGCAACTCAAACCCCCAACAAAATCTGAATAGCTGGATTTCATATCTAATGTTCAAAATTTGGAGTCGACAACAGAGCAAATGGATCCAAACTTAATATTTGCAGTCTAACTGTTGATTATTTGTTTCTCACAGTTTTTTTCTTCTCTCCATTTTATGAAAATCTATTTTATTTCAAGAGTTCACACTTAGCTGATGAATGATTATAAAATGTGTTTGGCATGCTGTCCAAGGAGAGAGCCCTGAGCTCATAAGATCCTCGAGCCCGGGGTTCCCTCCCATTTGCAGGGCGAGAGGGGATTTTGAGCTCAGGTTGACCCCCCACCCGCTGCTTTAAGGATTGCTATGAGGGTATGCTGCTGGTGAAATTCGTCTATGGTGCTGATTTGGATTTAGTCAATTTACTTAAGCCTCATGTTTTGGGCTGTGGGAGGAAACCGGAGCCCACACGAGCACGGAGAGAACATGAACTCCGCACAGAAATGTCAACTAGCCGGATAAAGACCCGAACCAGAGACATTCTTGCTGTGAGGCAACAGTGCTAGCCACTGGGCCGCCATGCTGCCCTATAAAGGAAAAAAGAGGAGGAGAGGGGAAGGAAGGAGGTATCTTCAAGACAAAGATGACTAAGGGTAAGATGCTTTGTTTATTTATACTAAGTTAGGAATCGTCTGATTGATGAATGATACGTTAGCTAATGCAGGGCCAGCCATGTCAATCATAAGCACGTGATCCTCTCGAAATTAGTTTATAAATAAACTTCACTTCTTTTCTTATTTTCTTTTCTTTATTTTTAAGCCTATTCAGATTTATTTCTATAGACAACAGATGAGTGAACATATACGGGAACTTGTATCTACGTGTATTTGCTTATGTATATATGTATTTATATATCATAATATGATGTAAAACAGATTAAGAATATGCATAATAGGATTGACCGGCCAGCCAGTCACCAGATATAAACATTATTGAGCATGTCTGGGGTAAGATAAGCCACTTCTGATGCCAAATGATCAACTAGAAGAACATTTTCAAATGAGTCAATAATATTACCGTAATTAATTAAAAAACGGAATAAATTTTGATTTACACACATTTACTCAAGTAACTAAACAGAATTAATGATGGGCTAAAAATCAGCAGAAATCTGCGGAATTCTGCGCACGCAGATTCCGTGCGGCCCTACTTATCAATAACTTTTGCTGCTTGGTCAAACTACTTGTTTAAAATTAATTGAAACAAGACAATTCTTAAGGTTTTTTTGGAGGAAAACTTAAATATTTTGTGTTCAATCCACTTAAATTGGTAAAAATTATTAATTAACATAATTGATTTTTATTTGATTTTATTTTGACATTTGATTTGTGTCGGGACAGCATGAAGAAACTGTGTGTACCCAGCATATTTTACAGTGTGTGTTAAAATGAATCTGTCGTTGACCCGTGGTGGTTAAAGCAACTATATGACATCTGCATCTCAGCTAACCTCGATCAAGAAGTCCCCCATCCGCAGGCCGGACCTCCAGGCGACACCTCCCTCGTCCACAGACTCCAGGTACTGCAGAGCAGGAAAGGCTGGAGTCGGGCTGAACTCCTCCACAGGAGTCTGGGCTGGAGATGGTACAACACAATCACTCATCCATGCCATGCTGCGATTTGT